>NC_041382.1:731424917-731437690 GCF_002162155.2 Triticum dicoccoides
AGTTAGCAGCAGTAGTGAAGGAATCGCTCGATTGGGTTCAGTTAACAGCCATCGATCAATCGCTCGGGTTCAGTAACGCGTAGCCTGCAGTGCAATCGCTCGGGTTCAGTTAGAGCCCAACGCCTCGCTCGGGTTCAGTTAGAGCCAACGCCTCGCACACACACGCGTACGTGTACGAGAGAAACGTGCATCACTCGGCCCCCGACCTCCCACCGTAACCGGGAACTCCCCGAAAATTTCCTCCCCCTCGCTTCTACCATGGTTTTTTCCGTCATGGACGGCCCAAAGAATGTCATGCAGCTGCGTCTCCGGCCCGCCCAAGACGAAAAGCCCATTTTCTGTCATGATTTTTTGTCATAGAAGTAGGAGCCCACCACATCTATGATGATTCCGGGTTTTGTCACAATTATCGTCATAGAAGTGTCATATGTATGACAGAAAAAAAATTCGTTCGACCCAAAATGTCACGGATGTGTCTTTTTTTTGTAGCGACCCTATGTCACCTAGATACTCCAATGTCACCTCAAGTATCCGCGGGTATGATTATATGATATGCATCACACAATCTTAGATTCATCTATTCAAACCAACACAAAGAACTTCAAAGAGTGCCCCAGAGATTCTAACGGAGAGTCAAGATGAAAAAGTGTGCCAACCCCTATGCATAGGTTCATGGGTGGAACCCGCAAGTTGAGCACCAAAACATACATCAAGTGGATCACGTGATATCCCATTGTCACCACAAATAAGCACGGCAAGACATACATCAAGTGTTCTCAAATCCTTAAAGACTCAATCCGATAAGATAACTTCAAAGGGAAAACTCAATCCATTACAAGAGAGTAGAGGGGGAGAAACATCATAAGATCCAACTATAATAGCAAAGCTCACGATACATCAAGATCGAACCACCTCAGGAACACAAGAGAGAGAGAGAGATCAAACACATAGCTACTGGTACATACCCTCAGCCCCGAGGGAGAACTACTCCCTCCTCGTCATGGAGAGCTCCGAGATGATGAAGATGGCCACCAGAGAGGGATTCCCCCCTCCGGCAGGGTGCCGGAACGGGTCTAGATTGGTTTTCGGTGGCTACGGAGGCTTTTGGCGGCGGAACTCCCGATCTATTCTGCTCCCCGAAGTTTTTAGGGTATATGGGTATATATAGGAGGAAGAAGTACGTCGGTGGATCTCCAGGCTATCCACGAGGCAGGGGGGCGCGCCCAGGGGGTGGCGCGCCCCCCACCCTTGTGGGCGTCCAGGGACTCTCCTGGTCCATCTCCGATACTCCGTGGGTTTCTTCTGGTCCAAAAATAAGTTCCGTGAAGTTTCAGGTCAATTGGACTCTGTTTGATTTTCCTTTTCTGCGATACTCTAAAACAAGGAAAAAACAGAAACTAGCACTGGGCTCTGGGTTAATAGGTTAGTCCCAAAAATAATATAAAAGTGTATAGTAAAGCCCATAAACATCCAAAACAGATAATATGATAGCATGGAACAATCAAAAATTATAGATACGTTGGAGACGTATCAGCATCCCCAAGCTTAATTCATGCTCGTCCTCGAGTAGGTAAATGATAAAAAGAGAATTTTGGATGTGGAATGCTACCTAACATATTTATCCATGTAATTCTCTTTATTGTGGCAAGAATATTCAGATCCATAATTCAAGACAAAAGTTTAATATTGACCTAAAAATAATAATACTTCAAGCATACTAACAAAGCAATTATGTCTTCTCAAAATAACATGGCCAAAGAAAGCTATCCCTACGAAATCATATAGTCTGGCTATGCTCCATCTTCACCACACAACGTATTTAAATCATGCACAACCCCGATGACAAGCCAAGCAATTGTTTCATACTTTTGATGTTCTCAAACTTTTTCAATCTTCACGCAATACATGAGTGTGAGCCATGGACATAGCACTATATGTGGAATAGAATGGTGATTGGAGAAGACAAAAAGGGAGAAGATAGTATCACATCAACTAGGCGTATCAACGGGCTATGGAGATGCCCATTGATAGATATCAATGTGAGTGAGTAGGGATTGCCATGCAACGGATGCACTAGAGCTATAAGTGTATGAAAGCTCAAAAAGAAACTAAGTGGGTGTGCATACAACTCGCTTGCTCACGAAGACCTAGGACATTTTGAGGAAGGCCGTCATTGGAATATACAAGCCAAGTTCTATAATGAAGATTTCCCACTAGTATATGAAAGTAACAACATAAGAGACTCTCTATCATGAAGATCATGGTGCTACTTTGAAGCACAAGTGTGGTAAAAGGATAGTAGTATTCTCCCTTTTTATTTTCTTTTTTTGGGCCTTCCTTTTTTTATTTGGCCTTTCTCTCTCTTTTTATTGGGACAATACTCTATGAATGATGATCATCACACTTCTATTTATTTACAACTCAATAATTACAACTCGATACTAGAACAAAGTATGACTCTATATGAATGCCTCCGGTGGTATACCGGGATGTGCAATGACTCATGAGTGACATGTATGAAAGAATTATGAACGGTGGCTTTTCCATAAATACGATGTCAACTACATGATCATGCAAAGCAATATGACAATGATGGAGCGTGTCATAATAAACAGAACGGTGGAAAGTTGCATGGCAATATATCTCGGAATGGCTATGGAAATGCCATAATAGGTAGGTATGGTGGCTGTTTTGAGGAAGGTATATGGTGGGTGTATGATACCAGCGAAAGGTGCGCGGTATTAGAGAGGCTAGCAATGGTGGAAGGGTGAGAGTGCGTATAATCCATGGACTCAACATTAGTCATAAAGAACTCACATACTTATTGCAAAAATCTATTAGTTATCGAAACAAAGCACTACGCGCATGCTCCTAGGGGGATAGATTGGTAGGAAAAGACCATCGCTCGTCCCCGACTGCCACTCATAAGGAAGACAATCAATAAATAAATCATGCTCCGACTTCATCACATAATGGTTCACCATACGTGCATGCTACGGGAATCACAAACTTCAACACAAGTATCTCTCAAATTCACAACTACTCAACTAGCATGACTCTAATATCACCATCTTCATATCTCAAAACAATCATCAAGTATCAAACTTCTCATAGTATTCAATGCACTTTATATGAAAGTTTTTATTATATCCCTCTTGGATGCCCATCATATTAGGACTAGATTCATAACCAAAGCAAACTACCATGTTGTTTAGAGACTCTCAAAATGATATAAGTGAAGCATGAGAGTTCATATATTTCTTCAAAATAAAATCACCGCCGTGCTCTAAAAAGATATAAGTGAAGCACTAGAGCAAAAGACAAACTACTCCAAAAGATATAAGTGAAGATCAATGAGTAGTTGAATAATTATTTAACTATGTGAAGAATCTCTAATTTCAGATCTTGATATTTTATTCAAACAGCAAGCAAAACAAAAGAAAATAAAATGACGCTCCAAGAAAAACACATATCATGTGGTGAATAAAAATATAGCTCCAAGTAAAGTTATCGATGAACGAAGACGAAAGAGGGGATGCCTTCCGGGGAATCCCCAAGCTTAGGATCTTGGTTGTCCTTGAATATTACCTTGGGGTGCCTTGGGAATCCCCAAGCTTAGGATCTTGCCACTCCTTATTCCATAGTCCATCGAATCTTTACCGAAAACTTGAAAACTTCACAACACAAAACTTAACAGAAAACTCGTAAGCTCCGTTAGCGAAAGAAAAAAAACACCACTTTAAGGTACTGTAATGAACTAATTATTTATTTATATTGGTGTTAAACCTACTCTATTCCAACTTCTCTATGGTTTATAAACTCTTTTACTAGCCATAGATTCATCAAAATAAGTAAACAACACATGAAAAACAGAATCTGTCAAAAACAGAATAGTCTGTAGTAATCTGTAACTAACGCGAACTTCTGGAATCCCAAAAATTCTAAAATAAATTTCTGGACGTGAGGAATTTATCTATTAATCATCTGCAAAAATAATTAACTAAATATCACTCCCCAATAAAAAATGGCAGCAATTCTCGTGAGCGCTAAAGTTTCTGTTTTTTACAGCATAATCAACAAGACTTTCCCCAAGTCTTCCCAACGGTTCTACTTGGCACAAACACTAATTAAAACATAAAAACTCAATAATAACAGAGGCTAGATAAATTATTTATTGCTAAACAGGAGCAAAAATCAAGGAACAAAAATAAAGTTCGGTTGCCTCCCAACAAGCGCTGTCGTTTAACGCCCCTAGCTAGGCATGATGATTTCAACGATGCTCAGATAAAAGATAAGAACTGAAACATAAAGAGAGCATAATGAAGAATATGACTAGCACATTTAAGTCTAACCCACTTCCTATGCATAGGGATTTTGTGAGCAAACAATTTATGGGAACAATAATCAACTAGTATAGGAAGGCAAAACAAGTATAACTTCAAAACTTTAAGCACATAGAGAGGAAACTTGATATTATTGCAATTCCTACAAGCATATATTCCTCCCTCATAATAATTTTCAGTAGAATCCTGAATGAATTCAACAATATAACCAGCACCTAAAGCATTCTTTTCATGATCTACAAGCATAGATATTTTATTACTCTCCACATAAGCAAATTTCTTCTCATGAATAGTAGTGGGAGCACACTCAACAAAATAACTATCATGTGAGGCATAATCCAATTGAAAGTTAAAATCATGATGGCAAGTTTCATGGATATCATTATTCTTTATAGCATACAAGTCATGACAATAATCATCATAGATAGCAACTTTGTTCTCATAATCAATTGGAACCTCCTCCGGAATAGTGGATTCATCACTAAATAAAGTCATGGCCTCTCCAAATCCACTTTCATAATTATAATCATCATAAATAGGAGGCATGCTATCATCATAATAAATTTTCTCATCAAAACTTGGGGGACAAAAAATATCATCTTCATCAAACATAGCTTCCCCAAGCTTGTGGCTTTTCATATCATTAGCATCATGGATATTCAAGGTATTCATACTAACAACATTGCAATCATGCTCATCATTCAAATATTTAGTGCCAAACATTCTAATGCATTCTTCTTCTAACACTTTGGCACAATTTTCCTTTCCATCATACTCACGAAAGATATTAAAAAGATGAAGCGTATGAGGCAAACTCAATTCCATATTTTTTGTAGTTTTCTTTTATAAACTAAACTAGTGCTAAAACAAGAAACAAAAAGATTTGATTGCAAGATCTAAAGATATACCTTCAAGCGCTAACCTCCCCGGCAATGGCGCCAAAAAAGAGCTTGATGTCTACTACACAACCTTCTTCTTGTAGACGTTGTTGGTCCTCCAAGTGCAGAGGTTTTTAGGACAGTAGCAAATTTCCCTCAAGTGGATGACCTAAGGTTTATCAATCCCTAGGAGGCGTAGGATGAAGATGGTCTCTCTCAAGCAACCCTGCAACCAAATAACAAAGAGTCTCTTGTGTCCAACACACCCAATACAATGGTAAATTGTATAGGTGCACTAGTTCGGTGAAGAGATGGTGATACAAGTGCAATATGGATAGTAGATAATGGTTTTTGTAATCTGAAAATATAAAAACAACAAGGTAACTAATGATAAAAGTGAGCACAAACGGTATTGCAATGCGTTGAAACAAGGCCTAGGGTTCATACTTTCAGTAGTGCAAGTTCTCTCAACAATAATAACATAATTGGATCATATAACTATCCCTCAACATGCAACAAAGAGTCACTCCAAAGTCACTAATAGCGGAGAACAAACGAAGAGATTATGGTAGGGTACGAAACCACCTCAAAGTTATTCTTTCTGATCGATCTATTCAAGAGTCTGTAGTAAAATAACACGAAGCTATTCTTTCCGTTCAATCTATCCTAGAGTTCGTACCAGAATAACACCTTAAGACACAAATCAACCAAAACCCTAATGTCACCTAGATACTCCAATGTCACCTCAAGTATCCGCGGGTATGATTATACAATATGCATCACACAATCTTAGATTCATCTATTCAAACCAACACAAAGAACTTCAAAGAGTGCCCCAAAGATTCTACCTGAGAGTCAAGACGAAAACGTGTGCCAACCCCTATGCATAGGTTCATGGGCGGAACCCGCAAGTTGTTCACCAAAAGATACATCAAGTGGATCACGTGATATCCCATTGTCACCACAGATCAATGTTGGGAATATCACTTATCGGGAGCTTATCGGTCGACCCATGATAAGGGGTAAATCAGCCAATTTATCGGCATATCGGCCGATTTATCGCCATATCAGCTGATTTATCAGCCAATTTATCTTATCGGTCTGACAGCCGTAAGCGATAAATCGGCTGATTTATCGGCATATCGGAAGATATCTTGAACAGTGCCACAGATAAGCACGGCAAGACATACATCAAGTGTTCTCAAATCCTTAAAGACTCAATCCGATAAGATAACTTCAAAGGAAAAACTCAATCCATTACAAGAGAGTAGAGGGGGAGAAACATCATAAGATCCAACTATAATAGCAAAGCTCACGATACATCAAGATCGTACCACCTCAAGAACACGAGAGAGAGAGAGAGAGGGAGATCAAACACATAGCTACTGGTACATACCCTCAGCCACGAGGGAGAACTACTCCCTCCTCATCATGGAGAGCACAGGGATGATGAAGATGGCCACCGGAGAGGGATTCCCCCCTCCGGCAGGGTGCCGGAATGAGTCTAGATTGGTTTTCGGTGGCTACGGAGGCTTCTGGCAGCGGAACTCCCGATCTATTCTGCTCCCCGGAGTTTTTACGGTATATGGGTATATATAGGAGGAAGAAGTATGTCGGTGGATCTCCAGGCTGTCCACGAGGCAGGGGGGCGCGCCCAGGGGGTGGGAGCGCCCCCACCCTCGTGGGCAGCCCGGGACTCTCCTGGTCCATCTCTGATACTCTGTGGGCTTCTTCTGGTCCAAAAATAAGTTCCGTGAAGTTTCAGGTCAATTGGACTCCGTTTGATTTTCCTTTTCTGCGATAAAAACAAGGAAAAAACAGAAACTGGCACTGGGCTCTGGGTTAATAGGTTAGTCCCAAAAATAATATAAAAGTGTATAATAAAGCCCATAAACATCCAAAACAGATAATATAATAGCATGGAACAATCAAAAATTATAGATACGTTGGAGACGTATCTGTTAGCAATTGCCGCATTTTATGATTATGAAATTTGGCAAATGGATGTCAAAACTGCATTCCTTCTTGGATTTATGGAAGAAGAGTTGTATATGATGCAACCGAAAGGTTTTGTCGATCCAAAGGGAGCTAACAAAGTGTGCAAGCTCCAGCGATCCATTTATGGACTGGTGCAAGCCTCTCGGAGTTGGAATAAATGTTTTGATAGTGTGATCAAAGCATATGGTTTTATACAGACTTTTGGAGAAGTCTGTATTTACAAGAAAGTGAGTGGGAGCTCTGTAGCATTTCTGATATTATATGTCGATGACATATTGTTGATTGGAAATGATATAGAATTTCTGGATAGCATAAAAGGATATTTGAATAAGAGTTTTTCAATGAAAGACCTCGGAGAAGCTGCTTATATATTGGGCATCAAGATCTATAGAGATAGATCGAGACGCTTAATTGGTTTTTCACAAAGCACATACCTTGACAAAGTTTTGAAGAAGTTCAAAATGGATCAAGCAAAGAAAGGGTTCTTGCCTGTGTTCCAAGGTGTGAAGTTCAGTAAGACTCGATGCCCGACCAGTGCAGAAGATAGAGAGAAAATGAGAGATGTTCCCTATGCTTCAGCCATAGGCTCTATCATGTATGCAATGCTGTGTACCAGACCTGATGTGTGCTATGCTATTAGTTTAGCAGGGAGGTACCAAAGTAATCCAGGAGTAGATTACTGGATAGCGGTCAAGAACATCCTGAAATACCTGCAAAGGATGAAGGATATGTTTCTTGTTTATGGAGGTGACAAAGAGCTCGTCGTAAATGGTTACGTCGATGCAAGCTTTGACACTGATCCAGACGATTCTAAATTGCAAACCGGGTACATGTTTTTATTAAACGGTGGAGCTGTCAGTTGGTGCAGTTCTAAACAAAGCGTCGTAGCGGGATCTACATGTGAAGCGGAATACATAGATGCTTCAGAAGCAACAAATGAAGGAGTCTGGATGAAGGAGTTCATATCCGATCTAGGTGTCATGCCTAGTGCATCGGGTCCAATGAAAATCTTTTGTGACAATACTGGTGTGATTGCTTTAGCAAAGGAATCCAGATTTCACAAGAGAACCAAGCACATCAAAAGACGCTTCAACTCCATCCGGGACCAAGTCCAGGTGGGAGACATAGAGATTTGCAAGATACATACAGATCTGAATGTTGCAGACCCGTTGACTAAGCCTCTTCCACGAGCAAAACATGATCAGCACCAAGGCTCCATGGGTGTTAGAATCATTACTGTGTAATCTAGATTATTGACTCTAGTGTAAGTGGGAGACTGAAGGAAATATGCCCTAGAGGCAATAATAAAGTTATTATTTATTTCCTTATATCATGATGAATGTTTATTATTCATGCTAGAATTGTATTAACCGGAAACATGGTACATGTGTGAATACATAGACAAACAGAGTGTCACTAATATGCCTCTACTTGACTAGCTCGTTGATCGAAGATGGTTATGTTTCCTAGCCATAAACAAAGAGTTGTCATTTGATTAACGGGATCACATCATTAGGAGAATGATGTGATTTACTTGACCCATTCCGTTAGCTTAGCACATGATCGTTTAGTTTGTTGCTATTGCTTTCTTCATGACTTATACATGTTTCTGTGACTATGAGATTATGCAACTCCTGTTTACCGGAGGAACACTTTGTGTGCTACCAAACGTCACAATATAACTGGGTGATTATAAAGGTGCTCTACAGGTGTCTCCAAAGGTACTTGTTGGGTTGGCGTATTTCAAGATTAGGATTTGTCACTCCGATTGTCGGAGAGGTATCTCTGGGCCCACTCAGTAATACACATCACTTAAGCCTTGCAAACATTGCAACCAATGAGTTAGTTGCGGGATGATGTATTACGGAACGAGTAAAGAGACTTGTCGGTAACGAGATTGAACTAGGTATTGAGATACCGACGATCGAATCTCGGGCAAGTAACATACCGATGACAAAGGGAACAACGTATGTTGTTATGCGGTTTGACCGATAAAAGATCTTCGTAGAATATGTAGGAGCTAATATGAGCATCCAGGTTCCGATATTGGTTATTGACCGGAGACATGTCTCGGTCATGTCTACATAGTTCTCGAACCCGTAGGGTCCGCACGCTTAAAGTTCGATGACGGTTATATTATGACTTTATGTGTTTTGATGTACCGAAGGTAGTTCGTAGTCCCGGATGTGATTACGGACATGACGAGGAGTCTCGAAATGGTCGAGACATGAAGATTGATATATTGGACGACTATATCCGGACACCGGAATGGTTCCACTCATGGGCCCAATTGGTGGAAGAGGAGAGGCGGCCAAGGGGCAGTCGCGCGCCCCTCCCCTCCCAAGTCTGAATTGGACAAGGAAGGGGGGGGCACCCCTCCCCCTTTCCTTTCTTCCTCTTTCTCCTTCCCTCTCCTCTCCTACTCCAACATGGAAGGGGGGAGTCCTAGGACTCCTCATGGGGCGCGCCAAGGGTGGCCGGCCCCCTCCCCCTCCTCCACTCCTTTATATACAGGGAGGGAGGCATCCCTCTAGAGACACAACAATTGATCCCTTGGATCTCTTAGCCGTATGCGGTGCCCCCCTCCACCATAATCCACATCGGTCATATCGTAGTGGTGCTTAGGCGAAGCCCTGCGTCGGTAGAACATCATCATCGTCGCCACGCCGTCGTGCTGACGGAACTCTCCCTCAAAGCTCGACTGGATTGGAGTTCGAGGGACGTCATCGAGTTGAACGCGTGCAGAACTCGAAGGTGCCGTGCGTTCGGTACTTGATTGGTCGGATCGTGAAGACGTATGACTACATCAACCACGTTGTGCTAACGCTTCCGCTTTCGGTCTATGAGGGTATGTGGACACACTCTCCCCTCTCGTTGCTATGCATCACCATGATCTTGCGTGTGCATAGGAATTTTTTTGAAATTACTACGTTCCCCAACAAAAAGGACGTGGCCGGGGACCGTCTGGGGGGCTGACTTGCGGGCCCAACCATCTGTGTGCATTGACTAGGGTCGATGGGAGGTGGTTGGACGACCCTCATGCGGGGCCCGAGGCGAACGCCAAGACGCCGTGAGCCCGTCCATTCGTTGTCCGTGTGACCACAAAGCTCGCTCAACTATGCGCTTGAAATGGGTCGAGCCGGACAAAATACAGACACAATTTAAGATTGGGATGTGTGTTGGGCCAGCTCATCTGTCAGTTTGGGCCCAAACGGACAGACCCAGACAATACGGGGTCTACGTTGGAGTTGGCTTAAAACCCAGGCACAATTCCCTTAATATGTTGAGCGAGTGTATTATGGGCGTGTCTTATCTTTCAGCGATATAGTCAGATGAATGTTCCTTTTTTGCGATGGGTTTTACGTTTTGGACTTGGTGTGCATGTGTGTAAGCTGAGAGGTTGATAATTCACCACCGAAAAAGGGTTTCCTCGCGCTTTGTATTACAAAGCAACAACATCGATACAACCAACGATAGGTGTTGGGACGGAAGCAGCACAGACACGTCCAAAAAACGAAAGAGAAAATACAAAAGAGACAAATGCCGACAACAATGGATCAACTGAAATGAAGAAGCCTCGCGCCCACTGCGCCCACCGGAGAGCTCACACCAAGCTCCTAGACTTCGAAGCGCTGGTACCAATCAACACCTCTAAGAAGGGACGCGGCGATGAAAATGTTGCTGCCAAGGATTTCTCCCGGTATGTGGTGAGGAGAAAGGAAGGGTAGCCCTCGACGCCCTCCAGGAAGGTCCGGCGGCACCCTCAGGCGCCATCGCGTCGGTGTCGGACAGGCCGACAGGGATTTTTCCTGATCCCGACCATCACTCAGGGCGCTCTGGAACACTCCAACATACCGCCCACCACCTTGCACGAGCACGATCTTGAAGCCATCCATGTCGTCTCTCACCACGTCACCGCGAAGTGAGGCCTGCACAATGAAGGAGAAGAGACGCGACTCGGGGCAGCAGTACCGTTGCCCTACAGGAGGGCACGTCCTCCACCGTCAACACCGGTACCCGACCGGACGCGCCAGCGGGAGCAAACTAGGCCCGGCTGGGCTCCGAAATGCCCGTGAAGCCCCCACCGGTGCGCTGCAGAGAGCATGCCGTCGGCGTCGCCGCCCCCCGTCCAAGCTTCCCCTCCACAGCGCGCAAGAGCCAACGAGGACGCGCCGAAGCTAGCCCGCTAGAACCCAGATGGGGAGGTCCCAGATCTGGACCAGGGACACACCGCCAGCCACCCCGCGATGCTCGGCCGCCCCGCCGCCAAGAGAAGCGCCACCACCACACTAGTCGCCGGCCACCACCACCAGGACGCTAGGCGGCAGTCAACCGAGCCGCACCGCCGTCGTCCCCCCTGCCCTGGGAAGAAGAGTCGCATGCGGGTAAAGGAGGTCTCACCGCCGCCAGCACCACCCGGGCTAGATTCGGGGATGCCCACCTGCAGCGGCGGCGGCGGGGGAGGAAGGAGGGGGGGTGGAGGGAAGGGGCTGAGTACTCGGGCGTGGAAGGGGAAGGAGTACCTATCAGCGTTTTCGAGCTCTTAGAATGTTAGTTCATGTCCATAATTCACACTCGGCTTTTTTCTTGGGTGTCTAGGGCACATCTAGATGTGCTCTAGTTATTGCACATCTAAGTGAGTGAATCAAGCATAAAGAGGGAAAGAAAAAAAGAAAGAAAATATCCAAACGAATCTCAACATAAGATCAAGGGAGCGCCTGGAACTCAGCTAGCTGAGTTATAGTATGGTCTCAATCACCTGATGTCAGCTGATGTCATTGTCTAGTTGTCTCAGCCCGTTTTCTTTTTCTATGTGTGGCGGAAGCCCGTCTTGTTGTTTTGTCGGCCCGTTTTCTTTTTTTGACTTGAAAAAGCCTGGAGGCCCAAGTTGTTATCCCGGTTGGTTGTTCCAGGTGTGTTGATGGTTTTCTCTGTTGATGGTTTTGCCTCCAGGACACCTGAGGTCACGTGCCCCCTGGGAAAAAGAATCCAATGCCCCCGGCTGTTTGACGCCCTTCTCCCCCATCCTCTGTTCTTCCTCCTGGCATCCACACCTCCCCACCCCATAACCCCGCCGCCAGCAAACCCCAGAACCCTAGATCTATCCCCTTGAATCAACCAACAATGGAGAGGGAAAAAGTGAACTTGCTGTAGCAAAATTCAGAGTTTCAGACTTCTCCATAGAGCAAAGGAAGGGGAATCAGTTTTGAAAGAAAAAAGATGGATGCGGGTGCTGGTAAAGGGGCGCACAGGACTCACCATGGTATGTTTTTGATTGCCTCTTTGCTTTGCCTATTTTTTGTTCTTTGAGTCCTTGTTCAATCAGTTGTAACCTTGACAGCAAAAAAAAGAAAATCTGTCAGGTTTTTTGATTGCAAAGCTTGATTTCTTACTCCTCTCTTGGTCAGAGTGTTAGAAAACTAGAACAAAGAACCAAAAAGCTTGTCTGATCTTTATATTTGTTACTCACACTGCAGCTACTGCAGAGGAGTATGGAGACTACCCGCTTGCCAATCAGGTCAGTTCCTCCTGGGAAGAAGGCCTGCTGAGAAAA
>NC_041382.1:731437941-731509278 GCF_002162155.2 Triticum dicoccoides
AAAAAGTTAATGACAAGATGTTTTTTTGCAGTTATCTATGTATCATGAGCGCCAATTTGATTTGGAATGTGGTCAGTCGAGCACGATGCCTGGGAAGTCGTTGCAACAATGGGTGTCGCAAGAAGTTGGTCCTCTTGGCTATAACTACAATGAAATGAACAACACACAGACAAACTCTCCTATGATTAACATGACCAACAGGATTATGCCCGAGGTAAAAACAAACTAAAATACAGTAGATTTTGTAGGGCTGTGTTTATATTGTACCTTGGCTTAACTCTTCCAGAATTTTGCAGTTGTTTCTGCAGAGGAGTCCAAATGCTGAAGCCTCAAGAACCCATCCTACAGAAACAAAAAAAATGCAGCCAACTGTGAGTGCCAAAAACACATCAAAAAGAAAGTGTCGACAGAAAAAGAAAAAAATGTTACATGATCATCATTAAAAACATGCTTTTTTTATTGTTTTTAACAGGGGGTGAGCTTCATGAATGTATCCGGCGATGCACCTATGTCATACATGCAACTGCTGCTTGCTGCTGAACAAGAGGTTTGACCTTTCTTTCCTCTGTTGAAACCGCAAACCAACTACTAATTAGTCAGAACAAAAAAATGATCATCTACATTCTCTCGCAGGGGGCAAAATATTTGTCGTCTCAATCATAGGAAGAACGCCTAGTTCGTACTGAGGTTTGTTTTGTACATGAACTTATGTAAAAAGAAAAATGAAAAAAATTGTATCAAACTTATATACTATTATGTCGTCGCTGATGAAAAATTCTGTTATTGTGAAATGCATTCAGAATGACATGTTCATGATAGCTGGCCGCTATGGAAGAGGAACATCAGAAGAACCAAGGCAAACAAATCATGATAACACAGGGCGAGTTTTGGTTGAACAAAATCAGGAGCCTTCCCCGTTTGTTGACAACACAAATATACAAGGACTGCATGATTTGATCTGGGAAACTGATGAACCTGATTGTGCACAGAAGCAGCCTTCAGACAATGAACTTGACAGTGATAGTGAATCAGATCATAACCTTGGACTGCATCAAAGAGAAGGTGATATGAATGTTGATATTGTGGAACAACAACATAACAATGAGACGGGAGTTCAAGTTGAACAACTTTCACAAGATGACATCCTCATATTTCTTGAAAATGAAAGCATAAAAAATGCTCAGACTTGCAGCCATGAAGTTCGTAGCCATCATGTGCCAACTATTGACATGGTTTTTGACAACCAAGAAGCAGCTTATAGCTTCTACAACGAGTATGCAAGCATATGTGGTTTCTCTGTAAAGAGGGCAGCATCCTTTGTGCAAAAAAGGAAGGTGGCAATGCACCAACAAGAATCACTTTGAAGTGTAACCGATCTGGACGTGCAATTGGAGAGGAAGAAAAGGAAGCAAGGTTGAAAAAACGACGAGAAACTAGACAGGCAAAAACAGGCCAGGTCCCGCGTGAGAACCCCAGGAAAAAGAAAACAAACACCATTGGGATAACTGGTTGTAAGGCTCAGCTTATTATCACAAAGAAGGCAGACAAGTGGGTTGTTACAACAATCAACCTCGAGCATAACCATGAGTTGAGCCCTCATACAGAGTCAAAGTACCTCTGTTCACATAACTACATGACAGAAGAGGAGAAGATCCTTATCCGTACATTCAATGCTGTGAAGCTACCAACAAGGAAAATAATGACCATCCTGAGCTTCTTGAGAGGTGGCAACACTCCTTACACTAAGAAACACGTCAGCAATGTGAGGACATCAATTGGCAAAGAAACTAACCAGAATGATATGATGCAAGTACTGACTTACTTCAGGAAAAGGCAGGCGGAAGATCCAAGGTTCTATTATGCATTTAAGACAGTTAAAGTTTCTGATGAGGCAAGCAAAGTGTTATGAATTTTCTGGGCTGATGGCTACGCAAGAAAATGTACGACTTGTATGGTGACTGTCTCAGCTTTGACACAACGTTCAAGACAAACAGATACAACCTCCCGTTTGCTCCATTCGTTGGGATCACAGGTCATAGTCAGAACTGCTTGTTTGCTTGTTCTATCATCCAAAATGAATCAACTGACACTTTTAAGTGGTTGTTTGAGACTTTTCTTCACTGCATGGGAGGCAAAAGTCCAGTGACGATTATAACAGATGAAGATGCGGGCATGAAATCGGCAATCCCGATGGTTTTTCCCAACTGTGTTCACAGGCGTTGTCTCTTCCATATAAAAAAGAAAGCTGAGGAAAAATGTCCTAGAACATTTGCAGCACATGAAAACCTACATGCTGATTTCAGTGACATCATACACAACTCGCTGACCGAAGGAGAGTTTGAAATGTTGTGGCCAGATATGATACAGAGATATGGTATACAAAAAATCAGCTATTTCAACATTATGTGGAAGAAGAGAAGGAGGTTTGTTCCTGTCTACTTCAAGAAGAATTTCTTCCCATTCATTCATTCTACTGCAAGAAGTGAAGGGACAAATGCTATTTTCAAGGACAACATAACTTCAACACATAGTGTGATATGCTTCCTGGAAGAATATGAGAGGATATCTCACAATATTCAAGATAATGAGAGAGAACAAGACTCCATAACTAGAACAACAAAGCCAACTTTCTGGTCTCATAGTGAACTTGAGTATCAGGCAGCATCTATGTACAACCGAAAGATCTTCTATAGGTTCCAAAAGCAGCTGCAATTTGTTGTCAATTTGCATGTTGAAGAAGTTGTGAGGAATGTGAGATATGAAGTATACAAAACAGAAATGCTGGCTGCAAAGGATTTCAGGCAAAGGAGATTTGTTGTCGATGTGAACATCCAAAATCAGGAATTTAGTTGCATATGTGGTAAATTCTTGAAAGACGGAATTGTGTGTAGTCATGTCCTGAGGGTTCTTTCTCATCTGAACATGTCAAAACTTCCTGAAAAGTACTACATCGACAGATGGAGGCCAAAAGATACAAAAGACACATGAGACAGGCGGTTCAATGTGCCTGCTGAGCTAACTGCTGGGAGTCAACACTTGAGGTACACACTTTTGTCCAACAGGCTCAACGATATGGCCTCTGATGGCGCATCAACAAATAGAAAATATCTATATGTTGTTGGGGAGAGTGAGAGGGTGCAACAGAGATTGGATGAGATGACTAAAGAAGATGAAGCTGCTGAAGCTGAGAAAACAAGTGTTGGACCAAAGAATTCAGAAGTTCCACTCACAGGCCCGCATCCAGATGGTTATGGGGACAACCTGCAAAATCCCGATGTTGCTATCTCAAAAGGACGTCCACAATCAGGGCGATACAAAACCTTCATGGAAACTTTGCGTGCGAAACCAAAAATTCACTGTAGCCGATGTGGTTCTGAAACCCACAACATATCTACTTGCACAGTAATTGCTGATAATGTTGCCAAGGCACAGCGACAAAAAAGCACTCAAAAACGTGCTTCAGGTCCTCTAGATTTTTTTTCTCTGTTTTGTTAAATTTATGATTTTTGTTTCTCTGTTGCCCACTTGCAATTCTAAGAAAGTTTGCTCTTATTGTGTTGGTAGCAGGTTCGATGACAGCAGCAAAGACCGATAAACCATCAGGTGGGCGGACGAAGAAGAGCAAGACACAAAGCACAACAACAACAGGAGACAGAGACTGACTAGACTATTTGAAAAAAAATATTGTAATAAATATAGCATTTTCATATGTTTTGGGATGCAAAATAACGCATGGCAAGAGAAGAAAAAACTTTATAACTGTACTTTGTTTAGTTCATGTTGCTGCATCTGATGTTGTTTCCCCCCTTGATGTATGAATTCTGTCCAAAAAAATGTGTGTGTTTTTGGAAACAACCTACAAATTTTTAGAAAGAGTGTCAGAAATTGTTATCCATACATTTAAAAAGGTATCTCAAAAAACAGTACCAAAAAATCAATGTGATTAGAAAAAATCATGAGGTCATACCTGTGTAAGCCATTGATATGATCTTGTATGAACTTTCACACCCGATTTTTATTTATAAAAACGTGGAGAAAAACAGAAGAAAAATCAGCACCAAAATAAATTTGCAAAAAAGGAAAAAGAGAAGAAAAAGTGTAAAAAAATGCCATTGTTGTATCCAGTACACGAAGCACTTTCTATTTGTGATAAATATGGAAAACTGCTCCAATGAACCCAAAAGACCTATACAAAAAAAACTTCGAATATAATTGCATACTCATTTGCATTCATTCTCTTCCTCATAGTACTTCGAATATATTTGCATACGCATTTCCATTCATTCTCTTCCTCATAGTACTTTGTACATGGCCACAGTGTACAAACGAAACAAAAAAATCTGAAACACATAAAAATGTTTTGTTATCTACTTGACACCACATTTCCTTGCTTCATGCGCATCAACTTCAAATTCTGCGCCATTGTTTGTGAGAGAAACAATTGAAGAGACGGTGTCTTGCCATTTTCGCAACTATAGTTGAATTGTTAATCTTTGTACTGGTATGTCCACTGGTGAGTTTTCTGGAAAGTGTCTCTGAAAAAAGAGTATATACATCAGAAAAGAAGCAGAAAAGAAGAAAACCTTTGAAAAATATATTATACAAAAAAAGATAGCAGAGACAGAGAAGATTAAGAAGTACCTTAACTCATATTTCATAAATCCTTGACAATCCTTTTCCCTTCATCGAGAATGTTGTGGTCACTGAACAGAATATCGACTGCAAACCTGATACGTGCATCTTGGACCATATCGTGCGTGAAGACTGATTGCAACGCATTCCTAGAACGCCAGTTCTCTAACCAGTTCAAGACAAAAATCCCGCATGCATCACTATTTTCCGGAAAAATGAAATGTTGACAGAAAAATAAAGTCAGAAATGATAAACGATCAGTACATGCACTGAACTACAAAAAATTGAAAAACATGCGAATGTAGGAAATATAAGTACAGAGAAAGGATCTTCATCTAACCATCCTTACTGCTTCAGTAAGTTTGGATATGCAGTTTCGTAGTGTCTGAATCCCATATTCTTTTGACCAGCATCATTCCAAGCTCGTTTGAAGTTTTCGATCTGCATTAAAAAAAACATTAAGATCATGAATGAGAAGGTTGTATATTAAGTCAGAGTTCTCTTGTGACAAGTTACCATCATGTGCTTTATTGTCCTGTGGTATGTGCTATCTCCATCATACTTTGAATCCAGGAAGATGAATTTATGGGCACACAGGTCCACCAGGAAAACGAACTAGTGTGACTTGTGTAGCGTTGGAAAAAATAACTTCATATCATAAAGCAGAGGCAAAAAAATTAGAGAAAAAATAAAAGAATAAGAGAAGCACAAATGTACAAAAGATGACAAGACATACTTCGTTACATTGCTGAAGATCCTTTGCTTTTCCAGCTCCTGTGAAGCTCTTTATTAATTTATCTCTCCACTGCAATCTCGATGCTTCATTCTTCCACTTTTGTAGGAAGTATTCCTTTTTCGGAAAAAAAGTACAAAGAAATGTCAACCTCTCAGGGAAAAAAAAGAAAGTAAAAAAGACAAGGAGAAAAATGAAAAAATAAATATTGCGCTTGAAAGTGAAAATTATGAAACTTACACTAGCAGTGTGGAAGAAGAAATGCCTTTGAGATAGTCTTGGGTGATTGTCCCTAAAGAGTTTCCTACAGAACACATTTATGACGTATGACTCTACCCATCCTTCCTCTTTGAAAGATTTCCCAATTGTTCCAAAGAAACCCTGCAATTATCAATTTCAACAACCCATTTCATGTATCTTGAGGAAAAGGGAGGGAGGAAGAACACATGAGAAGTGAAAAAGTTATTGTTAGAAAAAGCAAATAAACAAATGATGAACGCAGAACAAAACTTAAGAAGAAAAGCCACAAAGATAGAAACACAATGAGGAGAAAAGAGAAAAATACCCCTTGTAATCTGCATGACTGCTTAAGATCATGATATTGTTGTAGAGATCCAATTCATGGCTCAAAATTTCTCCCCTGTTATACCCGTCATAAGGAGAGCAAAGGTATTTGCTTGGCTTAAGAATTCTTTTGTTTGGAACATTTTCTTTTCCCACCGAGCTGTTTGAGCTCCCTAACAAAAGACGGGTGTTGTAATGTTCATCTGAGTTTCCCAGCAAGTTCAAGCAATTTTGTTGCAAAGACTTTTCCCCCAGGATTTGAACCTCTGGGGAGGCCTACAAAATTCATATATTTTGTCAAAAAAGGAGGGTAGCGAGATTGTAGATATTGAACAAGCGACACTAAAAAAACATTAAAAAAGACGTTAGATGCTTCCTCTGAAAAAATGGGTTCACTTACAGATTGATTGTCCCTTATTGCTATTGGTTGTTCTTCAGTGCCATCTGGTGTATACGTGTGGTTGCTTTTGTCAGAGAACAACCTTCTGGGTATTATTAATTGATTAGGAGACCCCTGTTCACAAAGAAAAAAAATCAAACACAGTTAACATTTAATAAAAAAATACTATGGCTGGAATAGAACAGGAAACTTAAGGAGGTTTGCTGCATGGAAAATTACAATGTTTCTTTCATGTGATGTACTCGGTGAGAAGAAACTGATGTTCTTGTTCTTTGGTGAGTAGCATGTTTGTTCCTGGTTCCACTGAAAAATTTTGTAAGCATTTGGCGAGGTCTGCATGGAAAATTTTGTAAGTTCCCCGTTTGTTCCTGGTTCCACATAGAGATTTCATTGTCTCTAACAGCATACCTCAAAAAAACGCAGAAGACAAAAACACATTTCATTTAAACGCGAACAAAAAAAGTGTTTGCTGCTAACCAAGTCTATAATGCTTGCATCTGTTGTTGTTGCAGTTGAAGGCCTTGGTGTTTTGCAAAAGTAGCTCTGGCTTTGTTGTTGTGCACAACAAACGGGGAACTCGTTGGGCGTGCTATTAATTTCATACTGAGAATGCTGCTAAAAAAATAAAGAGTTATTTGTCATACTTCTATTAGGTCAAGTTTGCTACATGTACAAACAACAGATGGGAAAAATCTATGAGGTTGATGTGTGTAAACCTACCTTAATGCTTTTGTAGCTCTGTTCTGGGTCTTTTGACATCATATTGTCCACTTCTATGTTTTTCTTTGGGGGACCATCCCTCTTAGCAGCCTGCTTTGAAGGATAAAAAGGGATTGGTAAAGACCATAATATAAATGAATGAACAAAGAAAAATGCAAATAAAAGGGCATGAGAAAAAAGAAGCTTCTCAGAGGAAAAAATTTGACCTCAATCTTTCTTTCGTACTCTTCTGAGTCCATGTGCAGAGGACGCCACAATTCGGGCTCTTTGATTTCATTCCCGCAATCATCGTGGTTTTTGAAGAGCCGTAATGTTGGTATGTCATCACCGTAGAAGAAGTAGTTTTTCCTAGCTTCATCTAGATAGCGTGCAAAAAATGTTTGTGTTGTCTGTGTGTGAGCTAGTTCTTCATCTTTTTGAACAAAAAAAAAGTCATGCAAGAAAAAGGAAATACATAAGTAACAAAAGAAAAGTAAAAGAAGAAACACATGGGGGCTGTGTTGAAAAAAAAGTCTCACAATGAAATATACCTGGCACAAAAACTTTGTTAATATCTATGCTCATTTTGCTCTCTGGAAATTGATCACTTGTTGGTTCCTCAAAAATAGAAAAAGTAAAAAAACAAAAAAAGAGTCAGTACACCACTTAGCAAAAAAGAGGCATAAAAAATTTTCATTAAAAAACTGGTTGATTATGAGATTTCCTTCAAAAATACCTTTTGAGTGCTGGTATTGTTCTTGAAACCGCAAAAAGATGGTGTGCTTATTGTGACTCCTTGTTCTTGCTGTTGGTATGAAGTAGACTCAAATTTCTGAGGACATAGCATATAATCAAAACTTGCTGTGGTCACTGTTTTTGAATGCGTATAGTTGTCTTCTTGAAGTATAGCTTGGGTGGTGGGTTGTAAGTCCTCTATGGTTTTGCTTGCTTCCTGTTAACAGTGAGAGAGGTGTTAACTGTGGCAAAACATGGTTGCTGTTTAGCAAAAACAGAAAAACAAAAAATAAGGATTTCTGGGAAAATTACAAAAAAAAACAATCAACTTACGAATGTAGTAGCAATTGGGGCTAACTGTGGCCCTTGTTCATCAACTACCATGTTGTGCTGCGCCTTGCTGTGTGTTCCTTCAGACCCACATGACTGATGACTTAAATTTTTCCCTTTAATTATAGAAGTTTGTGGCTCCTCGTGTGTTAGCCTTTCTATTTGATCTCCTAACCTTCTTTTCTTTCTAGATATTATATCTGCTTGCAGCAACAGAAAAAAATCAGCTACTCCCTATAGACAACAAACATATTACTAAAAATCTGCTTGCAATAACAGCTAATATAGATGTTACTAAAAAAACAGAAAAAACAAACATATTAAAGGGAAAAAAGCATGTAAAAAGTGGATTAGATATATATGAAGAAATGTTTACCATCATGATCATATTCTTCGTTTGAATTGACCTTAACAGTTGTCTCTGAATCAATATCAGCATTTGCTGATATGTATTCGTTGCTTGAATCGAGTTTCACTGTTTTTTCGGAATCGCTATTCGCTGATGTCACTATTTTAAGAGTTTGTAAGATCAACTCCTTTACTTTGGAGCAAGTGCTGGGCCCTTCATCTTTCATGTACTGTTGGAATGTTATATATATATCTTCTTTTACCTGTTCTTGTTCAGTAGAGTATTAGGCACAAAAAAATTAGTCAAAAAAAGATGAGATAGAAAAAAAAGAAAAAGGGAAAACAGTACAAACAAAAAAAAGAGGACTAGAAATAGGAAGGGTAACACACCTTCACGCTCAGAGAATTTCCGAATCTTCTTTCAATAGCATCCTTCATGTATGAATTTTTTTCAGTGCTAGCCCATTCATGTGTTTGTTGGCCATAACAAGTTTCAGACTCATTCTTAACCTGCGAGCAAAAAGAGTCAGAAACTAAAAAGATTTACATATATCTATAGGAAAAATAAAAAATGTTCCTTAATTCCTTGAAAAGTGGAAATGAAAAAATGAACGACAGAAAGAAAACCTAAGCCTCTTACTCTGAAACCTCCATATCCAAGAGCATCTCGCTGAAAAGTTTTATTAGGTTCCCCTTCCATATACAGATTCTTGGCAATGTACACTGTAGTTGTATGGTCCCAAAGTCAACAAAATCAAGGCACCGGACCTAAAAAATTACAATAAGCAAACAAACAAAACTTCAGACATTGTGTTGCCAAGTAAACATAAAGACGGGTGAAAACTCATACTTATAAAAAAAGGGGAAAATGGAAAAAAATACTAAAACTACAAAAACAATAATAGGAAAAGCATGAAAAAATATGTACCGCAAGGTGAAAAATGCATCCGCCCAGTGTTAATGTTATCCTGTTTTGCTTCACCTTTTCTTTTTGATACTTGTTGATTGCTTGCATCAACCATGCATGCGTGAATTCACACCAGTTTAAGTCTTTGATCTTGCTAACATCAATTAGTGCTCCCATATACTTGGTGCTTGGTTTAGTGTTTGATGTTGGGCATAAGAAGGTTGCAAGCATAACGATCATATAACAACGGATATATTGTTCATCAGATAGCTCCTCCTCCTTGATGATCTTGTTGCCAAAATACTTGATTGATGGAACTTCTGACAGCCCAAACAACGCGAGAAATTCAGCTTTTCCTCCATCATCAGTTATGCTGATATTGTTTTCGCCTGCTGGAATCCCAAGAACATGGGACACTGACTCTGCATTGAGTGTTATCACCTTCTGATTGAATACAATTTGTTCATCCTTGACACAAACGTTATCAGCTATCCATTGCGCAAATGGCCTTGGTACGACACACTCATCAAACTCAAGCGTGAAACCGAAGCCAATACCTCTGACGAGTTGTACTTTCTCTTTACTTTTGCATGTGGACTTGACAACATCAACAAAGTATGGCAGACTACATCTGCTGTATGCCTTGGCTCCGACGTGACCACGGGGTTTGTTGACAGGCTCTTCGATATTTCTAGGTCTCAGTTTTTTATAAAAACAACAACATAAGATAAACGGGAAAAACACAAAAAGATTAAAAAAATTACATGACCATTAATGGTGTATCGTAGAAAAACGAGAAATACCCATACATATGTATTAAAAAATGATCTAAAAGAAGAAAGATATAAATATATACACAAAACGATCTCAGTTCCGATGTTGGGTACTTATGATCTGTAGAAAGAAAAAACTAATAGACAACTAGCACTGATTACCTTGGTTGTTTGCTTTCGTATTATCTTACGAGTTTGTTTCCTTTCAATACTCTTTCTTACCTGCAAGAAAAAATCATAAGACAAAACATCAGAGACAAAAAAAATTGTCTATGAGATAACTCTTTGAGTTGCATTCATCAAAGCAAAAATCCAAAAAAAGAGTGGTTACCAAATTTATCACACCGTCGCACAGTAGACTACCTGACACTTCAGTTTCAGTTAAATCATCATCTATTTCTGGCCCCTGTTCCTCATATAGATGTTGACCGTCCATATCTTCGGGATCTCTTTTTTCTTCAAACAATATTCCATGGGCTTTGTTAATTTCATCATGCTCCAAGCACGTGTCACTGTTGTGTTTATCCTCATGTGATGCACTCAGCACAGTAACAGGCCCCTACAACAACAAAAAAAGGGGCATCTTAAGCGTCCCTATAAACTCTTTATAACAGAGTAATCAATGCTTAAAAATACACCTACTAAAACAAGTACATTTATAAATTCTGAAAACATGACTTGAACACACATGCATGTTTTAGATTTCAGGTCTGAAAAAATGAAAAGGAGCTAGAATGACCAACAGATAAAATGTCTTGTTGTAATGTAATGTGTGTGTGTGTGTCTTCATTTTGAAAGCTATGTTCGAGCTTGGAAGTCGTTTTTTGATAGATACATGCTTCTCCTGACATACACTGCTTGTACCCCTTAAAAATTCCAAAATCCATATGTTTTTCTTTCTAACTGTCGGGCAAGCAACCAATGCAAGTGCAATTACATGCATTTTACTGAAAGACAATTCAATTCAATTCAGTCCAGTTTCCTTTACTACATTCACTCAGGTTCAGATTCAGTCCTACACAAAATGCCAAAACCACCTTCACTTAATAAAACAGCAGCCACAAAACTGCAACTGGCGGACCAGAACGCCAACAATTTCATGTAGTAGTTAACACAAAAATGAAAAAACAATGAAACATTCACCCCAGAACCAAAACCGTCATCATGCAGGCATGTTTCATCATGCTTACTCATCAAAAAAGTCCTAACGAGCCATCATGATAGCTACTGATAAGCTGCACTCACCATGGCTTCAACAGATTCAAAAAATTGTACAGATACAAAAAACTTTACACTTCATATATCAACACATATGTGAGAGATTCAGGACACACACAAAAAAAACATGAAAAAAACACACAGAAACTCCAGCTCCACCTAACTGCCATGGTTTGATTCACACTCTGTTCGTTCTCAAAGCGCACATTCTAGTTGTTTCCCACGGCAGCATCAGTAGCTGGTTCATTTATCCCTCTGTCCCTTCCCACAGCAATTCGGCCCTCAATCCTGCACTAAACGCCTAAAAAATGGACAAAAAAGGTTACTCGTACTTCGTCGTGGCGAATTGCTCCTTCACCCCCCTTCCATGGCGACAAAATCAACCCGAAAAAGCATCCCTCCTGCTGCTACCGAATCCACCGGTTGTAACTCGCCACCCATCCCATAATTGCTCCCGCTATCGATTGGAGGACCAACAAACTAGAAACCCTAGCCACAGATTTTCCCCAATTTCAATGCGGCGGTAGCGCCACCAGAAAGAGATGGACGTCGGCGCGCAGCAGGACTGGACCGATAAAAATCAACGGCGGAAACTGGGGGAGGGGGGAGGGGCGGCCTCCTTCCGGCGGTGGGAGCCTTACCTTTGATGGGAGCGCGCCGCCTGGCGGGTCGCCGCCCTGCTTCTCCATGTCGCCGTTGCCGCCTTGAGCGGCTTCCCGTTTAGAGATAGGTACAGCCATGTTGGCCTCTCTCTGCTCCATTTCAAACAGTCAGGTGCGCTGTCGGCTTTGGGCAAAAAAATGGAAAAGTAATTAAAAAAAAGAATAGAGGTTGGTCCACAGTACAGTGGGAGTAGAAAAAAATTTAAAAAAACGTGCATTGAAAAATATTTGGTACGACATGAATATATATAATTTGGCACAAAAATTAATAATTGAGAAAAATAACACATAAAAAAATATGGCATGTTTTGAAATTAGTTTATTAAAAAAATTAGAAAAATGTGGGCAAAATGAATATGCGATTGATTATAAAATGAAGACACAAAAAAATGCAACGTCGACATTGGAAACCTTGAAGTTGCGACTCAAGTTTGAAAAACTTGCAGTTGCGGCTCGAGTTTGAAAACTTGCAGTTGCGGCTCGAGTTAGAAAACTTGCAGTTGCATTTTTCTAATGTCGACGTTTAAAAACTTGCAGTTGTGCCCCGACTTGAGTAATGATGTCATTAGAATAAGAAGACACAAAAAATATTAAATGAAAAATTAAAATAAATGAAAAAACTAAATGAAATGTGAAAATTGAAAAATAAAAAATATAGAAAATAAAAAGGAAGAGAAACACAGAAAGTGAACATTGGAAACTTATAGTTGCACCCTCGAGTTTGATTGCGGCTCGAGTTTGAAAACTTGCAGTTGCGGCTCGAGTTTGAAAACTTGCAGTTGCGGCTCGAGGTTGAAAACCTGCAGTTGCGCCTCGAGGTTGAAAACTTGCAGTTGTGACCCCACTTGAAAACTTGCAATTGCGACCACATTTAAAAACTTGCAGTTGTGCCCCCACTTGAGTAATGATGTCATTAGAATAAGAAGACACAAAAAATATGAAATGAAAAATTAAAATAAATGAAAAAACTAAATGAAATGTGAAAATCGAAAAATAAAAAATATAGAAAATAAAAAGGAAGAGAAACACAAAAAAGTGAACATTGGAAACTTGCAATTGCACCCTCGAGTTTGATTGCGGCTCGAGTTTGAAAACTTGCAGTTCCGGCTCGAGTTTGAAAACTTGCAGTTGCGCCTCGAGGTTGAAAACTTGCAGTTGCGACTGAACATTGGAAACATGCAGTTGCACCCTTGAGTTTGATTGCGGCTCGAGTTTGAAAACTTGCAGTTGCGGCTCGAGTTTGAAAACTTGCAGTTGCGCCTCAAGGTTGAAAACTTGCAGTTGCGACCGAACATTGGAAACTTGCAGTTGCACCCTCGAGTTTGATTGCGGCTCAAGTTTGAAAACTTGCAGTTGCGACCCCCGACAATGGAAACCCTGAGTGCCTCCGAGGTTGAAAAGTTGCGTCTAGACATTGCAACCTCGCAAAAAATGCAACGTCGACATTGGAAAACTTGAAGTTGCGACTCGAGTTTGGAAAACTTGCAGTTGTGGCTCGAGTTTGAAAACTTGCAGTTGCGGCTCGAGTTTGAAAACTTGCAGTTGCGCCTCGAGGTTGAAAACCTTGCAGTTGCGACCGAACATTGGAAACTTGTAGTTGCACCCTCGAGTTTGATTGCGGCTCAAGTTTGAAAACTTGCAGTTGCGACCCCCGACAATGGAAACCCTGAGTGCCTCCGAGGTTGAAAAGTTGCGTCTAGACATTGCAACCTCGCAAAAAAAATGCAACATCGACATTGGAAAACTTGAAGTTGTGACTCGAGTTTGAAAACTTACAGTTGCGGCTCGAGTTTGAAAACTTGCAGTTGCGCCTCGAGGTTGAAAACCTTGCAGTTGTGTCTCGAGATTGAAAAACATTTCAAAATCAGCCCGGACATTGAAAACCTTGTACTTGCCCCTCAAGTTTGAAAACTTGAAGTTGTGTCTCGAGGTTGAAAAACCTTGCAAATGCGTCTCGAGGTTGAAAAAGAAATACAAGGTCATCCAATAAAAGACACTGAAAACATTAAAAAGAAAATATGGATAAAAAAGAAGATGGATTTCACACGGGGCATCGCATTTGCAAAAAAAAAGAGTTGGAACCCACACATGGTAGCATTTAGTAGATAGATAGAAAGGAACATAGAAGTCTAGATCTCTAATACTACTTAGGAGCTGGTCTGATTGACACATAAAAAAGCGCAAAAATAAAAAGTTCCTAACGAGGGCTGATGGTTCCTGAACACTGCGCTGCTGAACTTGCTGTCTTTTGGCATCCCTTCCTTCATTATGTTGTTGTTCTCAGGTTGTACACAACACATGTTATGTTTACGCCCCCTTGGTTGCTGGGATTGAAATTGAAAACAACTCCGTCTCCTTCTTGAAGGTTGTTCTGGGTTGCAAAGACACCCCATTGCTTGCTGAAAACCATGCGCCCACCACAATCTTGGCGGTATCCAACATTCATGTATTCTTCAGCTTCAAAACAAATTCCAACAACACCTTCTGGTAGCAAGTTCAACCCTTCAATCACCTTCCTTGGAATTTTCTACATAAAAAAAGAAGATAAACATCAGACAATAAAAACATATATAGGACAAAAAAATGAGCGAACAAAAAAAATCAGATTGAAAAAGCACATTTAACATCTGCTTGCTTGCAACGTTCGTGGTTGTGAGACGGTGCGCGAAAGGACATCCAATGTACCCATCATTGTTGGTAAGAACCAAATCCAACTTTGATACTTCATCATAACTTAGAACAATGCCCTTTGTGAAAACAACTAGTGGAGTAGCTACTTCCTCATGTACATCATTTAGGGCCTCATCATCAGACCCAATGTTGATCCCACCCGCAGCAGCGCCCTGGTCTCCCGCATCCTCATCAACAATCGTGTGCTCAGCTAGGCCCCCGTCATTTGCAACACGCATGCAACCAACATAGCATACATATGCCTTGGCCATGCGCCGAGATGTGTCAAAAACCACTAACTCACCACCGCCAAGATGGTAGTCCGAGACAAACTTTACCCAGTCATCGCCGCCCATCACGGTGGTCTCAGACACGCTGAGCACATCCAACGAATACCTTCGCCCGTGAGCTCTGAAACTGAAGAATCCTCCAGCTATGTGGCTCAGACTGTCCCTTACAGTGCATGGTATGAACTTATCAAAAGCCGGAAGCCGAAACATATTCGGAAGCCCCAGTCGAGCCACATACCGGGTCTGGGACACAATCCGGTCAGACACACTCGTGTGTCGTCGCCGCCATCTTTCACAAGTCCGTCTTCAAGTCATATTGAGGCTTCTACCTTGTCTGGCCACTCAGTCATCGACGTCACCATGACGCCAGACGGCAACCTCCTCCTGCGCGAGTCCATCTCCGCGCATCAGACACCGAGTCTCAACAACACCACGCCGCTGAGATCCGCCATCTTCAATGGGAAAGATGAAGCACCGCTCCACCAGAGTCGCCGTCCTCTAGTCCCTCGAGCCCGTGTGCACCTCCAAGAATGACGCCCCCATGGGGGAAAACGACACCAGAGAGCCGCCGTCATCCGATCTACTGATCTAGGGTTTCCCCCGGAGATAGCAGAGAGTGGCCTTGAACATCTCCACAACGATGCCTTCAGGAAGGGAACGGCGCAGACAGCGTCGCCATCGCCGGCCTTGGCAATAGCCAATAGCAGGTTTTCATCCAGATCTGATCGAAGACCTCCATCTCTCGTGCACGGGTCGCCGCCGTCCTTGCCGGGATCTGGATGATCCCGCATGGCAGATCTCAGCACGGGGAAGCCCCCCCACCGAGACCCGCCGGCCGAGCAGGGGAGGCCGAGGCCGCGCCCACAGGTCAGATCCGCGATGGATCCAAGCCCGCGCCGCCGCCCCGGAGTCAGCCCCGCGCACAGCCGCCACCGCCTGCCGAGGCTCGCCGCCGCGTGCCCCGTGCCCCGCCACCGCTCGCCGAGGCCTGCCGTCGCAGGACACCGCCGCCTGCCGCCTAGATCCGCCGCCCGCGGAAGAAGGGGAGGCGGGAGAGGGAGTCCCCCCGCCGCCGCAGTCTGCCACGCGGGTTTCACCCGGCGGCGGCGCGAGGAGGGGAGAAGGAGAGGGCGGCGGCGGTGCCTAGGGTTGGAGGCCCCCGAGTCGCCCAAGGCGGGGGCGACGGGAGGGGATAGCGTCAGTCCTCCCCACTGCTAAGTTTGGTTTTTCTCAGCCAGAGTCTGATAAATCTTACTGCCAAGTCTATATTGCATACGCATTACAGACAGGAACAGGGGAGAAAGAAATGCCAACATTAGCGTCATCTTGTGAAACAGCCCGGCCAGCAGCTAGATACTACTGGGTACAAGGAACAAGGAACAAGTCGTGATCAAGAAGAGCTTGAGCTTGAGCCTAAAGCATCTTGTGTTATCTTACATATACTACTTAGTACAGAATACTAAGTAGAATATCCCCGCAAAAAAATACTTAGGATAGAATACAAAAGGACAAGGATGACATATATATGTACCCAGTATATGTATGTGTATACTAAATAGTATACGTAGTACTAAGATTTCAGATAGATAGATTAACGACAGCTACCGAATGCTTGCCTCTGTGGGTACGAAAATGTGAGTTTCATTGATTTTAAATTTTTAACACACCACAAATATACAGACCTTCAGACCTTACTGCATTCATCTAACAGTATAAACTACTAGGCCAACACTAAGAAATGACCTTCAGACTAAAAAAAAATCATCTACCGATATGTATCACAGAACAAAACATATCTGCTTCTACATATATAGACATTCAGATAGATCAAAAAATTAGGACACAGATGTAGAATACTCAAAAAATAAAAAGGACAACATACTAACTGAAAAAACCAGATCCACCTACAATCATATAGAAAAACAGGAAAACCATGTAATCAAAACATGAATCTACTGCCTATCTAAGACACAAAAACCTAGTCAGAAACCATGTGTCAACACCCTAAAAATCTCATCCGCCCACCCATCTAAAAAAGAAACAAAAACAAACACCTACATGAATACCTAACAACCTCCCCATTCTATTCATTACATCTGCACTAACCCCTAGATCTACAACAAATGTATCAACCCCCTAATCTCATCCGCCCACCTATCTAAAAGAGAAAACAAAAAACAAAATCTACATCTAACCCTAACAAACCTCCCCATTCTATTCATTACATCTGCACTAACCCTAGAACTACAAACAAGAACATAAAAACAGTGGGGGAAGGAAAAACGTGGGAAGAATGCGTTACTTGAACAAAACGGGGATCTCCTCTCCACTTTCAGCTCTCCCCTTCTGTATCCCGATTCGAAGATGAACAGAGCGCTCTGGGGAAGGGAGTCAGAAGACGAACAGAGGAGCTGGGGGGAATGGAGTCAAGTCAGAATCAGGACGCTTCGGTCTCTTAAATAAAAGAGGAGAGGGGGGAGTGCAACGGGCGGGGGAGTGAAGAAAGAAAAGACAAGAAAAGCCCAACACGATACGGGCCGCGATAACCAGGAGACAACCTGTCCAGCGGCAACAAAGCACGAATCGCTACGCAAAAAAATCCGACGGTTCACAAAGTGAATGAGACCAAACTTGAAACTCAGTCCAACCATTTGCTACAGCACAGAAGTGCACACGCGACGCAGTCCATGTAAAACATACAGATGGGATGACGATGGATGTACGAGATGTACATGCATGGATCAGCACGAGTGCTTTGATCTTCAGATGGAAATGGCGCGTGCCCTGAGCAGCAGCAGGCCGTGCGCGACCATGCCGCAGAGGAACCCCAGCGCGGCGCTGGAGCCGACGAGCGACACGGCGGTACAGACGAGCATGACGAACGCCTCCGCCTTGGACGACATGTCCCTGGCCGCGATGGCCAGCTCCACGCCGGCGAACAGCAGCAGCACGCCCAGCAGCCCCACGGGGAACGCGGCGAGCACGCGCAGCACGGAGCCGCCGAGCGCCAGCCCCAGCGCCAGCTTCAGCCCGCCCAGCGCAGCCACGCACGCGCCGCTGCGCCCGCCGAACTTGTACTGCCCCGCCAGCCCGCCCGCGCCGTGGCAGCACGGCATGGCGCCGAACCAGCACCCCACCAGGTTCATGGCGCCCATGGTCACCGACACCGACGTCGCCGACGCCTCCTTCTTCTCCGGGAACAGGTCGCGCGTCAGCTTGCACACCGCCACCACCGAGTTGAGCACCGAGAGCGGGATCTGCGGGATCGCGCCCTTGATCAGCCCCTGCTTCCACGCCTCCCTCGGTATGCGCACCACGCGCATCCGCGACGGCCCCGCGCGCAGCTCCCTCACCGCCGCCGGGTGCCGGATGATGGCGAGGACCACGCCCAGCACGAACAGGATCACCGCCGACGGGATCGTCGCCGACCGCAAGCGCCTCCTCCAGCTACGCCAGAGGGAAGAAGAGCTATCCTCCTCCCGATCTCGTCCCACTTCTTCTTCTTGGACGGCGGTGCTGTGATCGTCGCCAGCGCCGTTGACGAGGACGACGAAGAAGATGGCGGCGATGGCGAGGGCGAGGCCGTCGAGCCCAGCCCAGGGGCGCCGACCGAGGGACTTGCTCTTCGCCAGGTCCTGCTCGTAGTGGATGTACTTGACGGCGGCCATGGCAAAGTTGAGCCCCTGGGCGAGCTGGATGCCGCGGACGACGGGGAGCGGCACGAACCAGTAGACGAGCTTCATAAGGCGGGTGACCCCGAGGACGAATACGAACGCCGAGGTGAGGATGCCGGCGGCCATCATCTCGGGGACCCCGAAGGAGGCGTCGGAGAGGGCGACGGCGGCGATGGTCTTCATGGGCTGGACGGGCATGGGGACGCCGTAGAGGAGGCCCGTGACGGCGTTGTAGACGCCGGTGAAGACGAGGGTGGTGCCGAGGTCGAGGCCGCGGGAGAGCGCCAGCGAGAGCACGATGGGGATGTACGTGCCCAGGTCGCCCATGGCGCCGTTCAGCTCCGACCACACCGACCGGAACGCCATGTTGTCGCGCGCCCGGACAAGCAGGGACATGGCGGCGCCCCTGATCGGTTTCCTGTCGCCGTCGCCGCCTTCTAGCGCCTCCGGATCCGCGGGGTTGACGGTGGTGGCCATGGCCGGTCGATCGTCCCTCCCCGGTTCCGGCCTGTCCTGTTTGCCCCGATTCCTTTCTTCGCCGAGCACTTTATGCTTGTACTACTGGACTAGTGCAGTGTGTTACTGGTGTTGCTTGCCTGCTTGTTTTGTACTACTGTTTTTGTAGTGCTTGGCTGCTTGCCATGGGAGATGGGTGGCCCATTGGCGCGCCAAGAGACGACCATGGAGATCTTCCTGCCAAGCTCATGTCGCTCTGTATTGTATTGCTCCTCCAGAGTTGACCGCAACATATAATATGTACTGTGCTACGTACAAGCGCCCTCCCCTGCATACGACTATGCGAGTTCTCTTGCCTGCAGCGGCAACCGCAGGCAAGATACTAATACAAGTAACTGTCATGATATATACCTTGAGTTCTTTGACATCTGCTCAGACTTTGGAAATGGGCGACTATTTTTTTACATCAAAGTACTCTTTATTGCAAGATGATCGTCATATTATCTTTTACTAAAGCATCAATAATCTCTCTGGGTGAAGGGAACCGCATACACCTTACTTTTACCTAGTTTGGCTAAATCATGAGCACACAATTAGCCTTTCTAGGAGCATGCTCAAAAATAATATACAAAAAATCATAAGCAAGGTGATATATATCATCAAAAACTGTTGCCAATAGATTGAAAGAGCGACCTCCATTCTTCATTGTCTCTATCGTCTCGATGTTGTCGGAGTTCACCTCTATGCGATTACACCGACTGTAGTTGCCAAACCGAGACCAAACCGTAAAGTCGGTGCCTCGGCCATAAGCACATCTTCGCACCAATCGATTTCCTTGTTTCCTCATGCGACGAATCCGCCATTCGAGTCTCCGGTGATAGCGTCATACGAGCCCTTGAGTAAGTCTGGGTCAAAAGCCCCATCCACGATTAGCTTCACATAGTTGCTCCTTGATCTTTCCCAGCCATGTTGCTTGATCATCGCCTTTGCATCACTCGCCATAGCATAGTTAGCAACCAAAGTTCTGATTGTCATTGCTATCAACTTAGGTTCATGGACCTTTTCATTATGCACTAACTTTCTCCTCTCCCATTATAAATACCAGGAACCAATAGTAATTGCTTCCGCTGAATCCCCAGACCGAGGACCACACATTTTTCAACTGGTTCTAGCAATAAATATTCTAGCACAGCTTCTCATCGCATGATCCACAGCTCATGCTTTATTAGTAGAAAAGCTCAAACCCAGTAGCCGCCATACTTCTTTAACTTTTGCACAAGTGAATAACAAGTGTTTGCACTACTAGAAATACCACTACTAATGGCGCACCTAATATGGCCATTAATGGCGCATCACTGGTGCGCCACTGATAGCACGCCATTAGTAATTTTTACTAATGGCGCACCAGCTGGTGCGCCATTAGTATCTGGTATACTAATGGCGCACCACCTGGTGCGCCATTAGTATATGCGAGGGTGCGCCATTAGTATGCCTCCCAGTTGGCATGTACACCCAGGTGCTTTGGCATACTAATGGCGCACCACCTCTGGATGCGCCATTAGTAACCGCAGCATACTAATGGCGCACTACCCGGTGATGCGCCATTAGTATGCACTGTCATACTAATGGCGCACTGTCGTGTGATGCGCCATTAGTATGAATATTAGTTTTTTTTTATTTTTTTATTTTCTGTTTTTTGCACAGGTTACAAAATGTATAATTTGACAAAATATAGACAGCACACATCAACAATAGATTCATCAAATACAATAGAAGATTAGTCTTTGAATACAATTCATCATATTAGTCTCCGAATACAATTCATCATATTAGTCTCCGAATTAAAAAGACCGAACAAAGATAGAACATTATATTACAAATCTCGAGACCGCGAGTAGCGAGTTTGTCTTCGCATTACAAGTCGATATCGATCATCTAAACTACCATCACATAGAAGAGAGCTGCGGTCATCACGATGAGCATCATCACGATGAAACTCGTCTTCATCCGGTTCCTCCAACGCTCCCTCCCCTCTCCCGCTAGATAGCGGGCGTATCTAGATTCGGCCTCGGCCCTAGTGGTGTACCCTTTGTAACTGTTACCGCTGAATCGGTGAACCTGTCTCCGACACTCCTCCCAGTCATCGTAGACTCCGGGAACCTTACCCTTGTACACGATATACGTCGGCATCACTATGCACTAGCCAAACGAAACGTTAGTACCAATTCACAGACAATACATAAGCAATATATAATTATGCAACAGAACGATCGGAAGAGAAAAGCAAGACATTAATAGCATCGATTACATCTAAGTTGAACGACTCTCAAAACCAAAGAGACATACTACAAGTTCATTAAAGTTTAATTACAACATGAGCCAATCGATGTTTCAGAACTAGACAACTCGACTCAAGGGACCGGAGCGTGGATGAAGCCGCCGTCTATCGTGGGAGTCATGAAAGAACGGGCGTTGTCATCCTGCATTTGTAGCATTGTGTCGATGTCACTGTTGGACGGTTGATTTCTGAGGTAGAACTGCCCCGAGGTACGAAGGACATCTTGATGGATGATTTCCGCAAACTCCGACTGGATGCGAAAGAATTCTTGTCGGAGGTCCGCGTCCTGGATTGCCGACACGCTCGCGGCCCAATCTTGGAGTTTACTCGGTAGCAGAAGTTGATGATGGTCCCGTACGATCGCCCGCATCTGATGGATGGCGTAGTAGGCACCCTTCTGACCGCCAGGCGGCTGCTTGACGCAGCAGAACGTCGTATTGTGGGAGAACACGTGCTTGCCGTACTTACGAATAGGCCTGGTGAAGGTGCCTCCAGATTGGGCGTAGCCGGGGAGAACATCATCAAGAACCTTCTTGACATTTGTGTAGTCTACGTTCGACTGACGGTCCGGGTCGAAATACGTGGCCATGGAATATTTGGGGCTTAGGAGGATGAGCGTGCAACGTGTGTCACTGCAGAAAACACGGAATGTTAAAAGAAAAACGATCGAAAAGTAAGAATTCATATGTTACGGGCCGGTTGAGGGGAGGACTTACTCGGGAAAGTAAGGCACGAGGAAGTTATCCTTATCTTGGTTTGCCAGAATGACGCCTTCGAGGTAAGAACTCGCGACTTGCCGGTCCCCAGCGCTGCCCAAGATCTTGGCACGCATGTAGAAGGGGTCGACTATCACGATATCCGGGGTCTTGTCGCGAATGATCCGCATCTCCATACTCAGCGAAAATAGCCGAACGAAGGTGTAGTGCAGCGGATGAAGGTTAAACATAGCAAAGATGTCATCAAACCGCAGGACGATCGTACCCCCGATGTCGCCATCCACAAAGCCCTTGCCCTCTGGCACCTTGGCCACGAAAACCGGGTATGCCACATCCTTCTCTCTGAGACGCCGCTTCTCCAAAGAAAGAACACTGTCGTGCAGACTCCGCATAGCACCGGTTGCAGCATTGAGCATATTTGGTGGTAGCATCGCCCTACCCGCCACATGCACCCTCCTCGAGATATCCTGCGGTGAAGGTGGCCCGTCCTGAGCACGGATCGTACTCGGTGCCGGCTGGCTCGCACCCTTCTTAGTCTTTCTTTTGCGTGCCTTCTTCTTCTCCTGTAATGGGACCGAGTTCTGCTCACAGACCGCCTTCTTGAGTGTGTTGGGGCTGATAATATTTCGCCTCATCATCATCATCATCATCATCATCATCATATATAGCGTGAAGCTCCTGCCTGATGCCCATTGATTTCAAGTCTGCCCTTGCTTTCGGCCCATCTTTGGTCCTCTCTGGCATGTTGAGCAGGGTACCAAGCAGACTCTCGCACACGTTCTTCGTGATATGCATGACATCAAGGCTGTGAGGCACACGGTGGATCTTCCAGTACGGCAAGTCCCAGAAAACAGACCTCGTTTTCCATACCTTCAGCAGCGGCTCTGGCGCCTTTCGCTTCTTTCCCGGCTCTGGCGCCTTTTGCTTCTTTCCCGGCAGTGGGCAGTCTTTCCAATTTTTCAACAGCTTATCTATTTCCTCGCCGCTCCTCGTACACGGGCGTTTTCGGGGTTCGGTTTCACCATCGAACAGATCCTTGCGTTTCCTCCACGGGTCATCGTCGCGAAGCCACCTTCGATGTCCCATGAACACGGTTTTCGAAGACCCGGGATCTCTATCTAGCTGGCGATACGTTGTGTCATCCATGCACCTTACGCATCCAGAAAATCCGTGGACTACCTGCCCCGCAAGATATCCGTAACCGAGATAGTCGTGCACCGTCGTGAGCAGTGCGGCTCTCATAGGGAAATATTCTTTCTCTGCGGCGTCCCACGTATTGGCTGGCGTTTTCCACAGCGTGTCAAGCTCCTCTTTCAGTAGCCCCAGATACAGATTGATGTCGTTCCCTGGTTGTTTCGGCCCTTCAATTAGCATACTCATGTGAATGTACTTCCTCTTCATGCACAACCAGGGGGGAAGGTTGTACATCCACACAAACACAGGCCAGGTGCTATGTGTGCTTCTCTGGCTGCCAAACGGATTGACTCCATCGGTGCTCGCGCCCAGCACGATGTTCCTTGGATCGTTCCCAAATTCTGGGTATTCGAAGTTCAATGCTTGCCACTGGCTCGCATCCTTAGGGTGACTCAGCATCTTGTCTTTTTTATCTATCTCCGGATCATTTGCGTCATCTTCTCGCTTCTTCTCCTCCCTATCCGCGTGCCAACGTAGGAGCTTTGCTACCTTAGGATCCGCGAAATACCACTGCAGACGAGGAGTGATCGGAAAGTACCACACCAATTTTCGAGGAGCTTTCTTCCTCTTCTTGTATCGAGTGACACCGCACACCGGACATATTGTAGACTCCGCGTGCTCGTCCCGATAAATGATGCAATTGTTCATGCACACATGGTATTTCACGTGCGGTAAATCCAGAGGACACACGATTTTCTTCGCCTCCTCCAAACTGGTCGGGCACTTGTTCCCCTTGGGAAGACGTTCGTGCCAGAATGACATGTTCTCGTCGAAGCATGCGTCGGTCATTTTGTGTTTTACCTTCATCTCCAGGGCCATGAGCGTTACTTTCAGGCGGGTATCCTCGGGCCTGCATCCTTCATACAATGGAGTAACCGCGTCTAACTCAAGTTGATCCATCTTGGCTTTCTCTCGGGCGGCAGCTCTTGCGTTATCCGTCTGCTTGAGAAGCAGCTCTTGAATATGAGGGTCCTGCACCCAGCCCATCGATGGTCCAGCGTCGTCTGCTCCGCCGGCATCATCATCTTCATGATCATGCCCGTCGCCTGCTCCGGCATCTTCCTCATCATCATGTCCTGCATCTTCTACATGATGACTGTGTACAGCATCACAGTTGTGATCATCTCCTGGGGATTCTTCGTCTTCTCGCCCGCCCGAGCCGCGGTGGTTGTCTTGCTGCCCTTCCTCATTTCTTGCCCGGCCCGCATGGACGACTTCGTAGTCATCTTCATCACCTTGCCACCGATAGCCATCCATGAAACCACGCAACAGCAGGTGGTCCCGCACCTGCCCGGAATCCGGGTCCGCAATAAGGCTCTTCAGCTTGCATCTTCGACACGGACATCTTATCTCCGTCTCGTTCTTTTGAAGCATCTCGGCCTTTGCGGACCTCAAAAACCTATTCACGATGCCTTCGGTCATCGTGCGGACCATGGTCGCCTGCGGGGTAGAGCAAAACGATATTTTAGAACCAAACAAAAATTTGGCATGACCTTCCCTAAAAATAGGACCAAAAAGAATGCTTAATGCCAAAATTCTCGCCGAAACGGAAATGAATCAACATTCCGGCAAAATATTGGCAACTATCGCATATCAAATACCGGTACACCTCCAAACACAAACACATATGCAACACCACAAACATATGCAACACCACGAACATACATAGATCTAGCTAGGCCGTAAAAAGTGCATGTGCACATTGTTGTAAGGAGAACAACCTAAATATAGCTTCCCCCTTACTTACCTATTAAAATAAGGTAATTTAACCACTTAATTTGAATGAATCTATGGTGGAAATGAGGTGAAAAAGAGGAGGCACCCGAGACAAGGAGGAGGTGGAGAGAATGAAGTGGGGAGAAAGTGAGTGTGTGGGTAGGAGAGGCTGTCCCAAATATCTTGTTGCTGCCCAACTACTAATGGCGCACTTGGGCAGGATGCGCCATTAGTATGTTTGGATAGGCGCACTAGTTCAAAAAAAATCCTATACTAATGGCGCACCCACTGCCTGGTGCGCCATTAGTAGTTACAACTACTAATGGCGCACTTGGGCAGGATGCGCCATTAGTATGTTTGGATAGGCGCACTAGTTCAAAAAAAAAATCTATACTAATGGCGCACCTGCTGCCTAGTGCGCCATTAGTAGTTGTAACTACTAATGGCGCACTTTGCCGGGATGCGCCATTAGTATGTTTGGACAGGCGCACTAGTTAAAAAAAAAATTGATACTAATGGCGCACCCGTAGCATGGTGCGCCATTAGTTGTTTAAACTCTAATGGCGCATCAGATTGTGGTGCGCCATTAGTATATACTAATGGCGCACCATCTTTCTGGTGCGCCATTAGTGTCAATCCCATCTATAGCCATTTTCCTAGTAGTGTTGGTATCCTCCGCTCCTATACCGCATGTAGGACATTGAAAATGGGCGACTATTTGATCTCACCCTAGCGACCTTGATCTCAACCCTGCTCTCTCTCAAAAAAAAATTTGAGGGGTAAAGCAGTATCCCGGCCCTACTGCTTGTATTAATTTTTTTTCATGAAAGTAAGAGTCTGATAAATCATTTTTTTTAGAAAAGGAGGATGACCCCCGGCCTCTGCATCTGGGAGATGCATACGGCCACTTTATTGATTATTCTCGAGGATCTTACAATGTATTACAACAATGTGCCTGAATCCACCATCTTGGCAACACATGCCGCTACTCCTATCCAAAATGATGAAGGGGTGCTAGCTGGGCCACTATCCAAACCACTCACCTAAGCCTAACATCAAAAGCCGGAAGCCGAAACATATTCGGAAGCCCCAGTCGAGCCACATACCGGGTCTGGGATACAATCCGGTCAGACACACTCGTGTGTCGTCGCCGCCATCTTTCACAAGTCCGTCTTCAAGTCATATTGAGGCTTCTACCTTGTCTGGCCACTCAGTCATCGACGTCACCATGACGCCAGACGGCAACCTCCTCCTGCGCGAGTCCATCTCCGCGCATCAGACACCGAGTCTCAACAACACCACGCCGCTGAGATCCGCCATCTTCAATGGGAAAGATGAAGCACCGCTCCACCAGAGTCGCCGTCCTCTAGTCCCTCGAGCCCGTGTGCACCTCCAAGAATGACGCCCCCATGGGGGAAAACGACACCAGAGAGCCGCCGTCATCCGATCTACTGATCTAGGGTTTCCCCCGGAGATAGCAGAGAGTGGCCTTGAACATCTTCACAACGATGCCTTCAGGAAGGGAACGGCGCAGACAGCGTCGCCATCGCCGGCCTTGGCAATAGCCAATAGCAGGTTTTCACCCAGATCTGATCGAAGACCTCCATCTCTCGTGCACGGGTCGCCGCCGTCCTTGCCGGGATCTGGATGATCCCGCATGGCAGATCTCAGCACGGGGAAGCCCCCCCACCGAGACCCGCCGGCCGAGCAGGGGAGGCCGAGGCCGCGCCCACAGGTCAGATCCGCGATGGATCCAAGCTCGCGCCGCCGCCCCGGAGTCAGCCCCGCGCACAGCCGCCACCGCCTGCCGAGGCTCGCCGCCGCGTGCCCCGTGCCCCGCCACCGCTCGCCGAGGCCTGCCGTCGCAGGACACCGCCGCCTGCCGCCTAGATCCGCCGCCCGCGGAAGAAGGGGAGGCGGGAGAGGGAGTCCCCCCGCCGCCGCAGTCTGCCACGCGGGTTTCACCCGGTGGCGTCACCCGGCGGCGGCGCGAGGAGGGGAGAAGGAGAGGGCGGCGGCGGTGCCTAGGGTTGGAGGCCCCCGAGTCGCCCAAGGCGGGGGCGACGGGAGGGGGTAGCGTCAGTCCTCCCCACTGCTAAGTTTGGTTTTTCTCAGCCAGAGTCTGATAAATCTTACTGCCAAGTCTATATTGCATACGCATTACAGACAGGAACAGGGGAGAAAGAAATGCCAACATTAGCGTCATCTTGTGAAACAGCCCGGCCAGCAGCTAGATACTACTGGGTACAAGGAACAAGGAACAAGTCGTGATCAAGAAGAGCTTGAGCTTGAGCCTAAAGCATCTTGTGTTATCTTACATATACTACTTAGTACAGAATACTAAGTAGAATATCCCCGCAAAAAAATACTTAGGATAGAATACAAAAGGACAAGGATGACATATATATGTACCCAGTATATGTATGTGTATACTAAATAGTATACGTAGTACTAAGATTTCAGATAGATAGATTAACGACAGCTACCGAATGCTTGCCTCTGTGGGTACGAAACTATCTGCTTCACTTAATTAATCTTTGGATCTGTCCAGCACCTTTCCTGCAACATAGGCATAGTGTCGGTCGTATATGACTTTACTGTTGCCAATATGTGATTTTATCTTTTCTTTTATCAGATTGTCGGTTGTGTACATCTTAACTATGCAGAGTTTAGGTGTGGCTCATCATATTTTGTATCCGATTGATGCTACATTTTGAGTTCATAAAAGCTCCCTTTATTGAAAAATTAATTAACTAAGTGCATATATTCTACTTCTCATGCTAGAAGCTAAAAAAACTTGCAAGGTTCTCCAATCCTAAAAAAACTAGCAAGGTTCTTCATCTTCACTGATCGAGAATTCGAGATACGGCATACTTACATGGAGGTTATACATGTGCCGCTCGATGCATAGGCCTTTGATATATACAGTCTCTACAGGAAAATGGTGATAGTAGGATGGAGACGAGCAAAAACATTTCTTAATTTAATTACCAATTGTGGATCGAGCGAGTATTCGACTTCATGGTGACAAGACGTCAGGGGCAGAGCCATGATTGGAGCATGAGGAGGACGAAAAAGCTGGTGATCAAACAAGGGGATGAAACAACATGATATATTAGGTTTTAATATATCTGAACGGTTATGTTTTCCTTTGATTTGGGGCCATTTGAAGTTCCTTTTGGAATTTATTTGAGGTTCCTTTGTTAAGAAATCAGTGCTTTTGTTAGTTTTGACATCTTGACACTTTCTTCTACTACAAAAGGTGTTTAAAAATAGCATTGATATGTTGGCAATACGAAAGAAATCAACATTCAACTGGCTTAAAATTTTGAATCATCGGTTCGCATATCAGCTAATTTAGAAATGAAAATAGAATATACTAAAAATGTTGGGGCTTAATAATTGAATTGACCAAACAGTATCATTATTGGTTGGTTCCTCTGATTTATATCACCAAGAAAGAGTACCATGTCTTATACTAGCAGTACTTTGGTTTCTTCTACCTGGTTGCCTGGCTGGTCTTTAATTTACAACACCGACAACATGTACGTTTCAAACCAAAATTACAAGTGTTTAATTTGCAAACTATGAAAAACTACGACGGTACTAGAGAGTTATCCCCACGCATTCCGGCGAGCCCCAGTGCCCCCTTGCTCCATGTTGCCTTGTAAACTCGACCCGCTTCTCGCACAGCGTACAATACCTGGCTTGACAGGCCCAGCAGAAAACATATTCATCATCATCCTTGCAGATTCAAGCCATGCTGCAGATTGAATAAGACAGGTCTCCTTACCTTGAAAATTTTCTGACGGCATTTCGGGCATTCGATGGTACTGCCTAACGGATGCATTCGAGCCACGCGTTCTGCGGTTTCTAGCTCTTTCAGTCGCTTCTCCAAATCATTTGTGTTATAGTCCTTTTTTTGCGGCGCAAAGAGCCCACATTTACTGCAAAGCATACATGCATGCATTAAGAATAAGATAGGCCCGAGATCTTGGATGCCTACAACCCCCCTCTTTTCAAAGACAAAAGGCCTCTTGATTGCTTAGGATAGGATCGATAGCCTACCTGAAATGGTTATAATTGCTAGCAGTCATGGCCTCGCCACAACGGAAGCAGAATGACTTGCCACAGTTCACACAATACATCATGTTACACCCTTCACTTCTGCTAATGGCCATTCGGCAGTTTGGACATGCTCTAGCATCGTTGTATAAACTTCTGATCATCAGCATCTCCTGCACCATCTCCCTCACAGTTAACTTGCCTGATGCCTGCAAACATTAAATTGAAGACTGAATTATTATGTTTCTAGAAAGTGCAAAAGATTTGCGCTTCACCAAACAGACAATATGTAACTCAATGTATGTAGGTGCATCCAAAGCTTATGGCACATCAAATGTATATTTTATCTTTGAAGGATTTACTAACAAAACCACAATGTGTTTTCCTGCTGGTAACAGGTTATTAGTACTAGCTAGGATGATGTGTATCGAATCAAGTTGCTTAGTATAGCAAAATATGCAAGTTTTAAGACCAATGCAAATGCAGAAGAGATTTTAGTTTCATTTCTATACCTTGAGCTTTTGTTCTGGTGTTAAACACTGTCTCCCTAGATGGCGTGGATCCTTGCAAGCTGAGCAGAAGGTAAAGAAACAACTTTGACATTGCGCGTTCTTATCCTCGTCTGCCAAGCAAGCCATCGAACACCTTGGACAGTAGACCACGTCTGACATTGAGCCCAATGCTTTGTCAAGAAGAAGCCTATCCCAACGTTCAAACTCTTCTTCCCTGAGAAGATTCTTTAGCAGATACGGCGGAATAGAAATGTTGCACTTGGTGCCGGGGCACACCAATTGGAACACAGTACCTTCCTTCACATGTATCCTGCACAAGGTCTCCATGCACGTGACACAAAACAAGTGCTGGCATGGCAGCTGGATGAAGTTTGAACCTAATTGTTTCAGAGCTCAAATTAGTTCACCGGGGAACAAACTTCTATTCGCAAAATTCAGTTACCTAAGAACTTAAGAAGCTTTGTTGGAAAGGAAAAACAGGCCCACCGGTTCTTATTTTTTATCATGAACCAAAGAACACAAACAGTTCACTAAATATCAAGGAATAATCTGTTGGTATGAATGCACAATATATAGAAAAATTGAAAAGGGTAAAGGCTGACCATTGCTCTCTGTAAGGCATATCAGGCACATATGAAGATCATCAAGAAAAGCTTTACGACGCTTCTTACTACTGTAGCTGAGCATCGAAGGGATTACATAATTCAATGGGAGACCTCTTGAGATAGCACGATTATCTGATTTGTGTGCTGGGCTGTCTGGACCTAATATTATTTTGCCATCAATCCAGAGGTGTGACAGCGACGAATTGCGGATCCACTCAACCCACTGATATACCACCTCCTGCCCCGGGAGTTGTGCCCAGATGGCGTCGAGCATCTCACATATCTGAGAAACTTGGGACCCATCCATCCATTTGGCAGTGATTGTAAAATATGGGGGGTCTTTGCTAGGATAACACTGAGGAAGTAAGCATGTCAATACCAAAGGAGGCAAGTAGTCAAGGTTGCAAGTGCAAGAGAATTCCTCTGGTTCATCACCATCTTCTTCTCTACCATCATGAGGGCATCCTCCATCGGCAGAAGAAAACTTAGCGCATAGTTGAGAGCCGTGATGCAAGTCGTAGCGTATGTACACCTAGAATTAAAATAAAGAAAACCATCAAAATCAAATTTCAACATCCAAGAACAGATGAAACAAGAAAACACTGAAACTGATGGCGAAAACACAAAACCTGGAAAAACCGGAGCCCTCCTTTGCTTTCCAATTCAACCAGGTCATCCCCATATATTGCTTCCAATGCCAACAGCTGCAGTGGACAATGAGACCAAGTCAGCAAACAGATGATTCATCCTGCAATACTACAATGTCAATGTTCACCTAAAAAAAATACAATGTCAATGCTGTAAATAATTAAGCTTCTCCAAAAACCGACTAAAATTGCAACCTTCGTACGTCCAAAGGCCACAGCCTACGAGCACGTACGGAAGCTCCGTTGCAACAGGGCACAGACCAAGATTGATCACAAGATTGTTAAAAGAAATTCAGTTTGATCAGATATTAGTAGCGTACTGGACCTCGTCCTGCTGTCGCTCCTGGTTGACTCTTATCCCCTCTTCATCCTCCTCCACGGCGGGAAGGTGGATTCTCTCCGTAGCAGCCGCGTCCTCCAATATGGATTCCGCCTCGGCCGCCGCCACCCACGGGAGTCCAGGTTGAGCACGTCCCCGTCACTCCCATCAGCGCGCGACGAGGGCAAGGAGGAGGAGGACGCTTTGGTGGAGAAGCCTGGGTCGGGGATGCGGCGGGATACGATTGCCCGCGACGACGAGGAGGCACCGGCCGACGATGCTGCCATGGCGGGAGCTCGGAGTTGCCGGGGAGTCGGTCGGAGTGGGTAGTATACCTCAAGAATCAAGATCTTTTTTTTAAACACCTCAAGAATCAAGATCGAACCCCGAGTCTATCAGATCGGCCTACGTTCACCGCGTACTGCAGTACAACTCTTTATTTTTGCATGGTTTCCAAGTGATGGAAAAAATTCAATATGGCACCAGGATCAGGACAATATGGCGCGAACTAACCTGTGGTTGGATGGTTAAAGAGATTGTGGTATCCCAGTCCACTAGGTTCAAGTCGTGATACTCGCATTTATTTCTGGATTTATTTCAGTATTTCCGGCGATGCGCATTCAGTGGGAGGAGACGTTCCCGTCAATGACGAGGTGCCGACTCAGTCTTTTGGAGATGCTCATAGAGGTAGGGTGTGCGTGTGTGCATGTGTGTCTTTATAAGGATGAGTGTATGCGCATGTATATGAGCGCTTGCGTCTGTACTATGTTAAAAAAAAACTCAATATGGCACAACCGCATTGTTTCCAAGTCTATCAACCTACTAGCCATTTGATCTGATTAGGTAGAGTTGAATTGGTGTTCAAAAAAGGTAGAATTGAATTACCCCTCTTCATCTTTTTTTACTAATAGCAAATATGCCCGTGTGTTGCAACGGGAGATTATGCAGGTGTGGTAGATATAAAAAAAATTAATCAAATGTCAGGATGAGATAAGAACTTTTAAAATGTCATTTCACAAACTATGTCTAAGTGATGTCATGATGAAATAAGAGACTTCTAAAAAGTTATTTCAAAAACAAAAAATGCGATGGTCTGATCACGATTTAATTTTCTAAGGGGCCACAACGAAATATTTTTTGCCTGAGCAAACTGCATTGATGGACCCTACTTGAGCTAGACTGATGAATGATATGTCCCGTCTTGACTTAGCATAGCGGTGTTTATCATAACCAGTACCGTGGTACCAGAATAAACATAGTTGTGTATAAAGGTAAAATAGACATTTAGTTATTTTTATATAGCTAGGGGGGGGGGCTCAGCCTTGTACGAAACACATAAACTTTTTTTAACCCAGTGCGAGGGACTAAATAAAATCATAAAACGACCTTTATAGATCCCCTAATAAAACTACGCAAGCGATGGTTCGTTTTGTTCATTACATACCTATTTAAATTTTTGGGAACATTTTCTAAAATTTCATGTACATTTTTTCTATTTCCTGGATAAATTTTGAATACTATATTATTTTTTAAAAATCATGAACATTTTTATTCACAAACATCTATTTGAGATTGTGAATATTTTTATAATATGCGAACAATTTCTTGAAATCATGAACATTTTATGATTTTTCAATTATTTTTTAAATTCACAAACATTTTATGATTTCTCAATATATTTTTAAAGCTCGCAACTTTTTAAAATTTGGTTCTTTTGAAAATCCCGAATTAACTTAAAGAAGGAAAAACAAAAAATATGAAAAAATGAAAAGCAAAAAACAAAATATAAAACAAGGGGCTCCACCACCCGCACATGGGCCGGCCCATTAGCGCGTGCGGGAGGAGGAGGCGCGCTTCCTACTGAGAAAAAAAGGGGGGAAGGGGGTAGGAACCAAGGATCAAACCCTGGTCTCCCGTGTGGTAACGCATTAGCCATTGGGCTGCCTGTGTGCTTGTGTTTCATGAGTGTATCAATGTATAAAACCCAAACCCAGCAGCGATTTTTAAATAAAATCGAATCCTTTTACTTATGGATGGCATACTGGATAATTTATGGCAACTTCGGGGGCAATTTTCATGATGGATGACCAGAAGCAATAACCCATTTGTTATTAGGAAAAGATACATCTAAGCGATCTGGTGGGAGATAATTAGTATTGTGCTGCTGTATCAACTAGAAACAAGAAAAAACAAAATAAATATATATTTTTGCGGGTGAATCAAAATAAATATAAATAACAGAAACAAGTGTATGATGATTCACCGGAATAGAATCGAAGGCCATGACAAGCTCATGAGTGACTTCTATTTGTTGGGTTGCACCTTCTCTGTCTATGTGTTCCGCTGACACTTCCGCATGATTGAACTGTTGTTCTGTCGAATTATCGTCGGCATGGATCCAATGAGTTGTTCTTCCCGCAACGGAGAAATGCCACCGATTTGTTGGCTTTCCCCTCTTTCCATAAGAGGGTTGCGACACATCAGATGATTGCATATGGTACTCTTGCAGATGCATTGGATGAGTATCTTTGAATGACTGAAGACACAGGTATAAAGTTCATGAAAGTGTTAGCTGAAATTGTGGTGAGAGTTTGCAACCGTGGAGTGTTCATTACATGTTGTCTGATCCTACACATCGAAGATGGGAAGGATATGTCAAGTCCCATTGACTATCAAAATATTGGCACAATTGTCATGTCTCGTAGATACACAAACCGCATTCAAGCATTTCATGAGGTGTACCGGAAGATTGAAGACCGGAGCTCCTATCATCAGCAGAAGGAAGATCTCATTAAGCACCACAGGCGGCTAACTAGGAGATAATGTGTTGATTTCTTAGAACTCATTTATTTTTACTTAAACGATTTTTTCTTGGGTTATTTGTTGCATCTGGAGTGTTTGTTAATTTGGATCATTTTGTTGTATTCACATTAGTGGTTTGTAATAATATTTGTTGAATTATTTGATCTAAATTGATGTAATTGGGTAATAATAATAATATGAAGTCCGCATTATGGCGACTCTGTATTTGTATTAGCCTCCTCAACCTCCAAAACATCATGAAGCACACTTTATATACATTATGAAGATTGTGAATACGCGACTTTGCTAGAGTTGCTCTAAGTTAGCACCCTAGTTGACACCTTCTTGCCTCACTCGTCAAATAGGCACGGGGCCAACACTGTCATTGCAGGCAGTATAGCTCCCTAGGTAGTTAAAAACTCAAACTGAATGGTCACTTTCCCAAACAGCCATGCATTATCGTCACATGCATGGAAGTCATTATCTCTTCCTCCCTAGAAGATCTAAACGCAAAGAAAGAGTGTCATCATCGAGGTAGAATCGACAGTGATCTTTTTTGGTGATTTTGTTTACATGAGAATGCTAGTTTATAGGGCATCTCCCATGGGTAACCCTATATCATCCCTATAGTTTTGAATCGGATTGTCCGAACCGAAAGCACCATCCAGTGGATTTCCTCATTTTGGTATGGACAATCTTGAATGTCAGATATCACCTAGCATGATCCCAAATGAATGGGAGGAGTAGGGGAGTCTGGACTGTCCACCACGTCGGCCACATATACCGACCTTATCCAATATCCTACTAGTGTTGGGGAACGTAGTAATTTTAAAAAAAATTCCTACGCACACACAAGATCATCGTGATGCATAACAACGAAAGGGGAGAGTGTTGTCCACGTACCCTCGTAGACCGAAAGTGGAAGCGTTAGTACAACGCGGTTGATGTAGTCGTACGTCTTCATGATCCGACCGATCAAGTACCGAACGCACGACACCTCCGAGTTCTGCACACGTTCAACTCGATGACGTCCCTCGAACTCCGATCCAGCTGAGTGTTGAGGGAGAGTTTCGTCAGCACGACGGCGTGGTGACGATGATGATGTTCTACCGACGCAGGGCTTCGCCTAAGCACCGCTACGATATGATCGAGGTAGATTATGGTGGAGGGGGGCACCGCACACGGCTAAGAGATCAAAGATCAATTGTTCTGTCTTTGGGGTGCCCCCTGCCCCCGTATATAAAGGAGTGGAGGAGGGGGAGGGCCGGCCCTCACTATGGCGCGCCCTAGGGGAGTCCTACTCCCACCAGAAGTAGGATTCCCCCTTTCCTAGTAGAACTAGAAGCCCTTCCAAGTAGTAGGAGTAGGAGGGAATGAAAGGGAAGGGAAAAGGAGAAGGACGAAATCACTAATTAAGGAGTACTCGTTGCAAAGAACACTCCACTTTCCCAGGTCGAGACAAGTGGCGCACATCCAGCGCGCCACTTGTCGCAACCTGAGAGTTTTCCCTTTTTTCGTAGATCCGTTTATTCAAAATGTTTTATCTCTTAAACCGTGCGTCCAAATCTCGAACCGTTTTCACCATTGGATTCCTCGCGTCGAGATCTTCAAAACTAGATCCCATGTTGATAGGTTTTGACGAAATTTTTTTTCACAAAAAAAATGGATGAAAAAAACCGGGTGAAAAAACCGAACCGGGAGCACGGTTTTTTTCCCTTTCCGAAAGAGGCACGCCCGTGCCTCTCGCAAAATCACAACCGTGCCTCTCGTGGAAGCAAAACCGTGACTCTCGTGTAAGGAAAAAAACAGAAAATGTGTTTTTTTTGTTTCCGAGAGGCAAGGCCGTGACTCTCGCGAAAGCACAACCGTGCCTCTCACGAAAGCAAAACCGTGACTCTCGCGAAAGAAAAAAAAATGCGTATTCTTTTCCCTTTCCGAGAGGCACGGCCGTGACTTTCGCGTAAGCACAACCGTGCCTCTCGCGGAAGCAAAACCGTGACTCTCACGAACAAAAAAATAGAAAATGTGTTTTGTTTTCCCCTTTCCGAGAGGCACGACCATGACTCTCGCGAAAGCACAACCGTGCCTCTCGCGAAAGAAAAAAAAAACAGAAAACGCATTTTTTTCGTTTCCGAGAGGCACGACCGTGACTCTCGCTAAAGCACAATCGTGCCTCTCGTGGAAGAAAAACCGTGACTTTCACAAAATAAAAAAAAAAGAAAAAGCGTTTTTTCGCAAAAAAAATTTGAATTTTTTTATCGAAAAGCTAAGAAAGACCGGGGAAAACCAAAACGTTGGAAAACCGTTTAAAAACCCGAAAACGCGTGCGGAAAATTAAAAAAACAAAATCCGAAGGAAGCATCCAGAGCGCAACACGTGGCGAATGGCTGAGAGTGCGCCAAGTGGCGCTGATCGTTGCGAGGCTCCCGAAGGAGCGCTCGTTAACTAGTTGCTCCCGGAGAAGGAAGGAAGGGGGCGCCCCCCCTCCCTAGTCCAATTCGGACTAGCCCATGGGGAGGGGTGCGGCCACCCTTTGAGGCCTTTCTCTCCTTTCCCGTATGGCCCATTAAGGCCCAATACGAATTCCCGTAACTCTCAGGTACTCCCGAAAATACCCGAATCACTCGGAACCTTTCCGATGTCTGAATATAGTCGTTCAATATATCGATCTTTATGTCTCGACCATTTCGAGACTCCTCGTCATGTCCCCGATCTCATCCGGGACTCCAAACTCCTTCGGTACATCAAAACACATAAACTCATAATATAATCGTCATCGAACTTTAAGCGTGCGGACCCTACGGGTTCGAGAACTATGTAGACATGACCGAGACATGTCTCCGGTCAATAACCAATAGCGGAACCTAGATGCTCATATTGGCTCCTACATATTCTACGAAGATCTTTATCGGTCAAACCGCATAACAACATACGTTGTTCCCTTTGTCATCGGTATGTTACTTGCCCGAGATTCGATCGTCGGTATCTCAATACCTAGTTCAGTCTTGTTACCGGCAAGTCTCTTTACTTGTTCCGTAACACATCATCCCTTAACTAACTCATTAGTTGTAATGCTTGCAAGGCTTATAGTGATGTGCATTACCGAGTGGGCCCAGAGATACCTCTCCGACAATCAGAGTGACAAATCCTAATCTCGAAATACGCCAACCCAACAAGTACCTTCGGAGACACCTGTAGAGCACCTTTATAATCACCCAGTTACGTTGTGACGTTTGGTGGCACACAAAGTGTTCCTCCGGTAAACGGGAGTTGCATAATCTCATAGTCATAGGAACATGTATAAGTCATGAAGAAAGCAATGGCAACAAACTAAACGATCAAGTGCTATGCTAACGGAATGGGTCAAGTCAATCACATCATTCTCTAATGATGTGACGCCGTTAATCAAATGACAACTCATGTCTATGGCTAGGAAACTTAACCATGTTTGATTCAACGAGCTAGTCAAGTAGAGGCATACTAGTGACATACTGTTTGTCTATGTATTCACACATGTATTATGTTTCCGGTTAATACAATTCTAGCATGAATAATAAACATTTATCATGATATAAGGAAATAAATAATAACTTTATTATTGCCTCTAGGGCATATTTCCTTCAGTCTCCCACTTGCACTAGAGTCAATAATCTAGTTCACATCGCCATGTGATTTAACATCAATAGTTCACATTACCATGTGATTAACACCCATAGTTCACATTGTCATGTGACCAACACCCAAAGGGTTTACTAGAGTCAATAATCTAGTTCATATCACTATGTGATTAATACCCAAAGAGTACTAAGGTGTGATCATGTTTTGCTTGTGAGGGAAGTTTAGTCAACGGGACTGCCACATTCAGATTCGTATGTATTTTGCAAATTTCTATGTCAACAATGCTCTGCACGGAGCTACTCTAGCTAATTGCTCCCACTTTCAATATGTATCCAGATTGAGACTTTGAGTCATCTGGATCAGTGTCAAAACTTGCATCGACGTAACCCTTTACGACGAACCTTTTGTCACCTTCATAATCGAGAAACATATCCTTATTCCACTAAGGATAATTTTGACCAATGTCCAGTGATCCACTCCTAGATCACTATTGTACTCCCTTGCCAAACTCAGGGCAGGGTATACAATAGGTCTGGTACACAGCATGGCATACTTTATAGAACCTATGGCTGAGGCATAGTGAAAGACTTTCATTCTCTCTCTATCTTCTGCCGTGGTCGGGTTTTGAGTCTTACTCAACTTCACACCTTGTAACACAGGCAAGAACTCCTTCTTTGACTGTTCCATTTTGAACTACTTCAAAATCTTGTCAAGGTATGTACTCATTGAAAAACTTATCAAGCGTCTTGATCTATCTCTATAGATCTTGATGCTCAATATGTAAGCAGCTTCACCGAGGTCTTTCTTTGAAAAACTCCTTTCAAACATTCCTTTATACTTTGCAGAATAATTCTACATTATCTCCGATTCACATATACATATCAGAAATGTTGTAGTGCTCCCACTCACTTTCTTGTAAATACAGGCTTCACCGCAAGTCTGTATAAAACTATATGCTTTGATCAACTTATCAAAGCGTATATTCCAACTCCGAGATGCTTGCACCAGTCCATAGATGGATCGCTGGAGCTTGCATATTTTGTTAGTACTTTTAGGATTGACAAAACCTTCTGGTTGCATCATATACAACTCTTCTTTAATAAATCCATTAAGAAATGCAGTTTTGTTTATCCATTTGCCAGATTTCATAAAATGCGGCAATTGCTAACATGATTCAGACAGACTTAAGCATAGATACGAGTGAGAAACTCCCATCGTAGTCAACACCTTGAACTTGTCGAAAACCTTTTTGCGACAATTCTAGCTTTGTAGATAGTAACACTACTATTAGTGTCCGTCTTCCTTTTGAAGATCCATTTAATCTCAATGGCTCGCCGATCAATGCGCAAGTCAATCAAAGTCCATACTCTGTTCTTATACATGGATCTCATCTCAGATTTCATGGCCTCAAACCATTTCACGGAATCTAGGCTCATCATCGCTTCCTCATAGTTCGTAAGTTTGTCATGGTCAAGTAATATGACCTCCAGAACAGGATTACCGTACCACCTGGTGCGGATCTCACTCTGGTTTACCTACGAGGTTCGGTAGTAATTTGATCTGAAGTTACATGATCATCATCATTAGCTTCTCACTAATTGGTGTAGTAGTCACAGGAACAGATTTCTATGATGAACTACTTTCCAATAAGGGAGCAGGTACAGTTACCTCATCAAGTTCTACTTTCCTCCCACTCAATTCTTTCGAGACAAACTCCTTCTCTAGAAAGGTTCCATTCTCAGCAATGAATATCTTGCCTTCGGATCTGGGATAGAAGGTGTACCCAACATTTTCTTTTGGGTATCCTATGAAGACACACTTCTCCGATTTGGGTTTGAGCTTATCAGGTTGAAACTTTTTCACATAAGCATTGCAACCTCAAACTTTAAGAAACGACAACTTAGGTTTCTTGCCAAACCATAGTTCATATGGTGTCGTCTCAACGGGTTTAGATGGTGCCCTATTTAATGTGAATGTAGCTGTCTCTAATGTATAACCCCAAAATGATAGTGGTAAATCGGTAAGAGACATCATAGATCACACCATATCTAATAAAGTACGATTACGACGTTCGGACACACCATTACACTGTGGTGTTCCAGGTGGCGTGAGTAGTGAAACTATTTCACATTGTTTTAACTGAAGCCCAAACTCGTAACTCAAATATTTTACTTCTGCGATCATATCGTAGAAACTTTTATTTTTGTTACGATGATTCTCCACTTCACTCTAAAATTCTTTAAACTTTTCAAATATTTCAGACTTGTGTTTCATCAAGTAGATATACTCATATCTACTCAAATCATCTGTGAAGGTCAGAAAATAATGATACCTGCCGCGAGCCTAAATATTCATTGGACCACATACATCAGTATGTATGATTTCCAACAAATCTGTTGCTCGCTCCATTGTTCCGGAGAACGGATTCTTAGTCATCTTTCCCATGAGGCATGGTTCGCAAGCATCAACTGATTCATAATCAAGTGATTCCAAAAGCCCATCAGCATGAATTTTCTTCATGCGCTTTACACCAATATGACTTAAACGGCAGTGCCACAAATAAGTTGCACTGTCATTATTAACTTTGCATCTTTTGGCTTCAATATTATAAAAATGTGTATCACCACGATCGAGATCCAACAAACCATTTTCATTGGGTGTATGACCATAGAAGGTTTTATTCATGTAAACAGAACAATAATTATTCTCTAACTTACATGAATAACTGTATTGCAATAAACATGATTCAATCATATTCATGCTCAACGCAAACACTAAATAACATTTATTTTAGGTTTAACACTAATCCCGAAAGTATAGGAAGTGTGCGATGATGATCATATTAATCTTGGAACCATTTCCAATACACATCGTCATTTCATCCTTAACTAGTCTCTGTTCATTCTGCAACTCCCGTTTCGAGTTACTATTCTTAGCAACTGAACTAGTATCAAATACTAAGGGGTTGCTATAAACATTAGTAAAGTACACATCAATAACATGTATATCAAATATACCTATATTCACTTTGCCATCCTTCTTATCCGCTAAATTTCCGCTTCCAATGACCAGTCCATTTGCAGTAGAAGCACTCAGTTTCAGGCTTAGGTCCATACTTGGTTTTTTTTCACTTGAGCAGCAACTTGTTTGCCGTTCTTCTTGAAGTTCCCATTTCTTCCCTTTATCCCTTTACTTGAAACTAGTGGTTTTGTTTACCATCAACACTTGATGATTTTCTTGATTTCTACCTTCGTCGATTTCAGCATCACGAAGAGCTTGGGAATCGTTTCCGTTATCCCTTGCATATTATAGTTCATCACGAAGTTCTACTAACTTGGTGATGGTGACTAGAGAATTCTGTCAATCACTATTTTATCTGGAAGATTAACTCCCACTTGATTCAAGCGATTGTAGTACCCAGACAATCTGAGCACATGCTCACTTCTTGAGCTATTGTCCTCCATCTTTTAGCTATAGAACTTGTTGGAGACTTCATATCTCTCAACTCGGGTATTTACTTGAAATATTAACTTCAACTCATGGAACATCTCATATGGTCCATGACGTTCAAAATGTCTTTGAAGTCCCGATTATAAGCCGTTTAAGCATGGTGCACTAAACTATCAAGTAGTCATCATATTGAGCTAGCCAAATGTTCATAACATCTACATCTGCTCCTACAATAGGTTTGTCACCTAGCGGTGCATCAAGAACATAATTCTTCTGTGCAGCAATGAGGATAAACCTCAGATCACGGATCCAATCCGCATCATTGCTACTAACATCTTTCAACTTAGTTTTCTCTAGGAACATATCAAAAATAAAACAGGGGAGCTAAACGCGAGCTATTGATATACAACATAGATATGCTAATACTACCAGGACTAAGTTCATGATAAATTTAAGTTCAATTAATCATATTACTTAAGAACTTCCACTTAGAAAGACATCCCTCTAATCTTCTAAGTGATCATGTGATCCAAATCAACTAAACCATAACCGATCATCACGTGAAATGGAGTAGTTTTCAATGGTGAACATCACTATGTTGATCATATCTATTATATGATTCATGCTCGACCTTTCGGTCTCAGTGTTTCGAGGCCATATCTGCATATGCTAGGCTCGTCAAGTTTAACCTGCGTATTCTACGTGTGCAAAACTGGCTTGCACCCGTTTTAGATGGACGTAAAGCTTATCACACCCGATCATCACGTGGTGTCTGGGCACGACGAACTTTGGCAATGGTGCATACTCAGGGAGAACACTTTTTTATCTTGAAATTTAGTGAGAGATCAACTTATAATGCTACCATCAATCAAAGCAAGATAAGATGCATAAAAGATAAACATGACATGCAATCAAAATGTGTGACATGATATGGCCATCATCATCTTGTGCCTTTGATCTCCATCTCCAAACCATCGTCATAATTTCCATCGTCACTGTCATGACACCATGATCTCCATCATCTTGATCTATATCAATGTGTCGTCACATGGTCGTCTCGCCAACTATTGCTCTTGCAACTATTGCTATCGCATAGCGATAAAGTAAAGCAATTATTTGGCGCTTGCATCTTATGCAATAAAGAGACAACCATAAGGATTCTGCTAGTTGCCGATAACTTCAACAAAACATGATCATCTTATACAACAACTTATATCTCATCACTTCTTGACCATATCACATCACAACATGTCCTGCAAAAACAAGTTAGACGTCCTCTACTTTGTTGTTGCAAGTTTTATGTGGCTGCTTCGGGCTTAGCAAGAACCGTTCTTACCTACGCATCAAAATCACAATGATAGTTTGTCAAGTTGGTGCTGTTTTAACCTTCGCAAGGACCGGGCGTAGCCACACTCGGTTCAACTAAAGTTGGAGAAACTGACACCCGCTAGTCACCTATGTGCATAGCATGGCGGTAAAACCAGTCTCGTGTAAGCGTACGCGTAATGTCGGTCCAGGCCGCTTCATCCAACAATACTGCCGAACCAAAGTGTGACATGCTGGTAAGCAGTATGACTTATATCGCCCACAACTCACTTGTGTTCTACTCGTGCATATTACATCAACGCATAAAACCTGGCTCGGATGCCACTGTTGGGGAACGTAGTAATTTCAAAAAAATTCCTACACACACGCAAGATCATGGTGATGCATAACAACGAGAGGGGAGAGTGTTGTCCACGTACCCTCGTAGACCGAAAGCGGAAGCATTAGTACAACGCGGTTGATGTAGTCGTACGTCTTCACATCCGACCGATCAAGTACCGAACGCACGACACCTCCGAGTTCTGCACACGTTCAACTCGATGACGTCCCTCGAACTCCGATCCAACCGAGTGTTGAGGGAGAGTTTCGTCAGCACGACGGCGTGGTGACGATGATGATGTTCTACCGACGCAGTGCTTCGCCTAAGCACCGCTACGATATGATCGAGGTAGATTATGGTGGAGGGGGGCGCCGCACACGGCTAAGAGATCAAGAGATCAATTGTTCTGTCTTTGGGGTGCCCCCTGCCCCCGTATATAAAGGAGTGGAGGAGGGGGAGGGTCGGCCCTCACTGTGGCGCGCCCTAGGGGAGTCCTACTCCCACCGGGAGTAGGATTCCCCCTTTCCTAGTAGAACTAGGAGCCCTTCCAAGTAGTAGGAGTAGGAGGGAATGAAAGGGAAGGGAAAGGAGAAGGAAGGAAGGGGGCGCCCCCCCTCCCTAGTCCAATTCAGACCAGCCCATGGGGAGGGGTGCGGCCACCCTTTGAGGCCTTTCTCTCCTTTCCCGTATGGCCCATTAAGGCCCAATACGAATTCCCGTAACTCCTCGGTACTCCCGAAAATACCCGAATCACTCGGAACCTTTCCGATGCCTGAATATAGTCGTCCAATATATCGATCTTTATGTCTCAACCATTTAGAGACTCCTAGTCATGTCCCCGATCTCATCCGGGACTCCGAACTCCTTCGTTACATCAAAACACATAAACTCATAATATAACCGTCATCGAACTTTAAGCGTGCGGACCCTACGGGTTCGAGAACTATGTAGACATGACCGAGACACGTCTCCGGTCAATAACTAATAGCAAAACCTGGATGCTCATATTGGCTCCTACATATTCTACGAAGATCTTTATCGGTCAAACCGCATAACAACATATGTTGTTCCCTTTGTCATCGGTATGTTACTTGCCCGAGATTCGATCGTCGGTATCTCAATACCTAGTTCAATCTCGTTACCGGCAAGTCTCTTTACTTGTTCCGTAACACATCATCCCGTAACTAACTCATTAGTTGTAATGCTTGCAAGGCTTATAGTGATGTGCATTACCGAGTGGGCCCAGAGATACCTCTCCGACAATCGGAGTGACAAATCCTAATATCGAAATACGCCAACTCAACAAGTACCTTCGGAGACACCTGTAGAGCACCTTTATAATCATCCAGTTACGTTGTGACGTTTGGTGGCACACAAAGTGTTCCTCCGGTAAACGGGAGTTGCATAATCTCATAGTCATAGGAACATGTATAAGTCATGAAGAAAGCAATAGCAACAAACTAAATGATCAAGTGCTATGCTAACGGAATGGGTCAAGTCAATCACATCATTCTCTAATGATGTGACCCCGTTAATCAAATGACAACTCATGTCTATGGCTAGAAAACTTAACCATCTTTGATTCAACGAGCTAGTCAAGTAGAGACATACTAGTGACATACTGTTTGTCTATGTATTCACAGATGTATTATGTTTCCGGTTAATACAATTCTAGCATGAATAATAAACATTTATCATGATATAAGGAAATAAATAATAACTTTATTATTGCCTCTAGGGCATATTTCCTTCAACTAGGACTACTCCACCCCCTCTCCCCGCATCGGGATCCTGAAAGTCGCCATCACACCCACCTTGTCGCCCCCGACCCTTGCTGGATACCCCGTCGGATGAGGGCCATCATGCGGTCGCTCATCAATGAGGGCATCTATGTCAAGCTCTATCTCGATCGACCCATCTTTCTTGTTGAGTTTGTTGTGTTGTGTTTTAGCACCGTCCGACATCAGTCCGTGACTTTCAAAGGTCGTTGGAATATACAAGTATGACATATAGGTTTGATTCCCCCGTTGGAACAAAAGCAATTGTGAAGACTTCACATAGCTGAAAAATATAACGCGATGGTCGCCTATAGTCTGGTTCTTAACAAATTGCTCAAAGAAGTAAGAATAAAGGATACAAAAGGCAATAATTCATGTGCAAAACAAAAATGGTTAAAAAGAAATGTCATCAAAGGGTTTGAGTGATTTTTGCAATTGTTGTGTGTTTCTTTTTGTAACCGGGACGAAAGAAAGAAAAAAAATCGTCTTTCCTTTGCTTCACCTCTAAATTAGTTGGACAAACAATGTCATCAAATGTTTGATTTGATTTATTGGGCTTAATGAAGGACATATTGTTCATAAGATTTGATCGAGTTATCGTAGGACATGCTTTGAGTAGCATACGCAAAGAGAAGTGATTTGGTTTAGATTATTCCGAATCAAGGGGGGCGTGTAGAGGGAAAAGGCAATGTAGGGGGTAGAGGGAGGAAACCTAGAGGCGAGGAGGTGAAGGTACCAACTTATTTTTAATAGTTGAGATTATTTAGATTATTTAGGTACTCTAGAAATGAATCTTATTTCGAAGTGAAGTTTTGTGTGAAATTATTGATTTTCATAAATCAGACCTTAAGAAAAATTATAATACTTGCAAAAAGTTTGCAATACTCCTGTCCTTTCAAGAAAAACCTTTTGGATCAATGAGCTCTCGCAGTCTGTCGTTCTCAAGTCCAAAACTTGGAGGTACTCGCCGCCCCGTGGTTGGCACCGTCGTCTCCATGCCGTTGGACCAGCCAGCGTCCGCCCGGCGCGCCCCCACCTTCCACGCGCATCCTGAGGCCGACGCGAGGCAGCTCCTCGGCGCGCTCCTGCCGCGGCGCGCGGCCACCGCCCGCCACGTCCAGCAGGCGCACGCCCGCCTCGCCGTCCTCGGCCTCGCCACCGCGCGCGTCCTCCCGCACCTCCTCGCGGCCCTCCCCCGCCTCCCGCCGCTCCACGACGGCGCCTCCTCCTCCTCCTACCCGCTCTCCCTGTTCCGCCGCTCCAACTCCTCCTCCGCCTTCGCGTCCAACCACCTCCTCCGCGTGCTCCCCCACCCGCTCCCGCTCCGCCTCTTCCCCGGCCTCCGGCGCCGCAACCCCCACTCCTTCACCTTCCTTCTCTCCTCCCTCTCCACCCACCTCGACGCCGACCGCGCCGGCGGCCCGGCCTCCTCCTCCTCTCTGGGCTCCCACGTGCACGCGCTGGCCGTGAAGGCGGGCGCCGCGGCGGATCTCTACGTGCGGAACGCGCTGACGCACTTCTACGGCGTCTGCGGCGACGTGGGAGCGATGCGGAGGGTGTTCGACGAGCTGCCGCGCGTGCGGGACGTCGTGACCTGGAACGCGGTCCTCGCTGGGTACGTCCGAGCGGGCATGGCGAGGGTTGCACGAGAGATGTTTGATGAAATGCCGGTGAGAGACGAGGTTTCCTGGAGCACCGTGGTGGGCGGGTATGTGAAGGAAGGGGAGCTGGACGTGGCACTGGCGGTGTTTAGGGATATGGTGGAGAAGGGCGTGAGGGTGAATGAGGCTGCGGTGGTGACAGCATTGTCGGCGGCCGCACAGCTGGGTTTGCTTGAGCATGGCAGGTTTGTGCACCAGGTTGTCCATCAAGAAGGGATGCCGATCAGTGTCAATGTAGGGGCTGCCATGGTGGATATGTATGCCAAGTGCGGCTGTGTGGCAGTGGCGAGGGAAGTTTTTGATGGGATGCCGAGGAGGGATGTTTTTGCATGGAACGCCATGATCTGTGGACTTGCTGCTCATGGGTTGGGACAGGATGCAGTGGAACTCTTTGAACTGTTTCTCGGCGAGGGTTTGAGTCCAACGAACATTACGTTTGTTGGTGTGCTAAATGCCTGCAGCCGCTTTGGCCTTGTTGCTGAGGGGCGGCAGTATTTTGAATTGATGGCTGAAAAATATAGTGTTGAGCCAGAAATGGAGCATTACGGCTGCATGGTTGATCTTCTAGGTCGGGCTGGTCTTGTTCAAGAAGCCATTGAATTGATCGAAGGGATGCCTATTGCACCTGATCCAGTTCTCTGGGGCACTGTACTCTCGGCTTGCAAGAAACATGGCCTGGTGGACTTGGGGGTCAAGGTTGGTAGCAAGCTAATTGAACTGGAACCAGCTCATGATGGCCACTATGTCCTCCTTGCAAGTATATATGCGAAGGCAAAGAAATGGGATGAAGTCAGGGAAGTCAGGAAACTGATGTCTAGTCGGGGTACCAGCAAGTCAGCTGGCTGGAGCTTGATGGAAGCACAAGGAAACGTGCATAAGTTTCTAGTAGGAGACATGGATCACAAGGATTCCATTCGGATATATAACATGCTCGACATGATTAACAGAAGGTTGGCAGATGCAGGGTACGTACCAGACGTGTCATCTGTATTGCATGACATTGGAGATGAAGAGAAGGTGCATGCAGTCAAGGTGCACAGCGAGCGTCTGGCAATTGCTTATGGGTTCATAGTTACGGAAGTTGGCAACCCAATCCGTATTGTTAAGAACCTTCAGGTGTGTGGGGATTGTCATGAATTCAGTAAGATGGTGACAAAGGTTTTCAATAGGGAGATTATTGTGAGAGATGGCAGTAGATTCCATCATATGAAAGAAGGGAAATGTTCTTGCCTTGACTATTGGTAGTTAATCAGCTTATAGTTTTTTATTGTTGTTGAATTCAGTCATTTTGCTGGAGTCAAAGAGTTGGTGGCTGACATCAATGTTCTAGTTTGCAGCATATCCCAATTCATTTGACATCGGCAGCCTCCTGCTGCTTAAGTTTTCAGCTGTTTTTTTTAACCCAATACTGTAGGGGAGGCCCCGACAGTAAATTCTATACAGGAGTTTGAGCAGTTGAGTCAAGCCAGACGCAAATGGGATCAGCAATATCAGACTTCATTCTAAAGTAGATGAGGTAAAATTCCCGCTTAGAAATAAAAGACCAAGATCCTAAGCTAGAGGAGATGTTGTTGAAGGTTTTCACATTCCTTTGTTTCTAAATGGACTAGGGAACAATGATGTAAGCTTCCAGGAAGAAGGGATTGTGGAAGTTTAATTTGGCAGAGGCAATCATGCTGTAGAAATTCCGAGATGAATTCTGGGGCAAACCGATATGATCCAGCATTCCATGCTATGACAGTGCCAGAAGAGATGATCACTGGTCTCAAGAGATTCAGTAGAGCATAGAACACAGTTGTACCCGTCTTCAATGTGCATATTTCTCCGTTGAAGCATGTCTCTGGTGTTGAGCATGTCCATGAGAAGCAGCCAGTCAAAAACTTGAGCAGAGAGGGGCACTCGTAAACCTCGGAGAAAGAAGAGTCCACCACCCCAGGGGTAGAACCATTCATCACCAGCATTAGTTTGAGGTGTGCATCCTGGAGGATGGAGCTGAGGAGCTGCAGCTTGTCAATAACTTGAGCAGAGAGGGGCAGGTGGAAAGATACGAGATGTCGGGGTGAGCCAGGGCCTGGGGCTCAGGGATCTGGTTATTGATGGCAAAGGGGTCAAGCCTGGGGAAGCGAAGGTGAAGCTTTGTACCGGGGCCAAGCCAGCGATCACTCCAAAAACCCAATGGTGCTGCCCCTTCCAGCAGAGCAAGAGGGCACATGGAGGAATTTGCTGTGAAGATTGAGCAGTCTCGCTAGCAGAAGGAGCCTGTGGGGGACAAGACACATGAGGGATTGAGTCTTCATAGTAGTTCCAAACCAGCCTGACCTAGGCCATATCATTATTGTTGTAGAATTTATGAAGATATTCCATGAGGAGTGCCTTATTGAACTGTGAGGTTGGTGATGCCAAGTCCACCATCCATTTTTGGCTTGCAAACTTTCTCTCAAGCAACAAGAGCCTTGATTCTGTTAGAGAGATCAGATTTGCCCCACAAGCAAATACGCCGGGCTCTGTCAACGTTGTTTCAGAACAATGATCTCTTGATGGAAGAACTCGAAGCTCTGAGCATTAGCAATGTAGTCATGGACAGTTGTCTTCAGCAGGTAAGAGATATGTTTTCATCTTTCTAGACCCTACAATTAAGTTTATCCTGATAGCGGAACCATAATTCTTGAAGAAGTATTCACAAATCACAATTACTCCTTTTTTGTCATTTTCTCAGGCGGCTTCCGGCCTACTGATGGATATCCCGCACGATGATACCTTAACGATCTCTTAAGCAGCAGGTACTTTCAGCTCAAGGTATCACAAAAGGCTGCATTCTCTTCATGATGACAAATGCATTGTTTTGATCTCTTCACATCATGCATCCATCAGCTTGCAATGCCCCTTTTCAGTAACTGTGTAGAGTAAAGGGATTTACAACAGAACTTGATACAACTAGACATGTTCCATTATGGACAGAGAACTGTACTGCAAGTGTTCAGTTTCTGACTGGAATTTCATTGGTGTGTCTGCAGGATTGGACATGGAAGTACAGTTTTACTAATGATGTTAGGAATGTTTTACACATGCGAAATTCATCGAGTGGGTGATAGATCTCCTCGATAATCCACACAAGGATAGATCAGGAAGTCTCGAGAAAGCTAGAGCAACAAAGGGTGGGTATCAAATTTGTAGTAGGCTAATGATGATGCACACAAACAAAGAAAAAATCTAGGCAGACAGTGCTGGCAATCCTCAAAGTACCGGAAGCCAAAGATGCTAATATAAAAGTACATTGAAGTCTTAAAATGCCTGAAGGAGGATATTTCTTCTGTGTCAGAACAGTATAGTTTGGGAAAGTGATCAAGTGGTTCTTCTCACACATGCCCTTGCTGTTTAAGATGGCGAGGCAGTCACAGTGATCGGGAAAAGCCAAGATAATCGACAAAAGTCAAGTGATCACATTATCATAGCCTGAAGGCCAAGATAATTGGCGGTCACAGTGCCATTTGGTATGTGAATTTCTGTCTGATGTTACTGTTAGTAGTGGAATACGCTGACAAACAGCAGCTAGTTTTGACCCCCTCCCTTTTTTTCTACGGAAAGCTGTAGAAAGGTTAATGGCTTACCACACAGGAACTGTATTTGTTTTGTTCTTCTTATTAACTGAGGAACTGTATTACATGTAAGATACTGTAGAAGCCAAGACAAGGCAAATGATTAGAATTTTCTTTCTTTCTTTTTTTACAAGTGATTGGATCAACCATACATATGCTCAACCTCGTCTCAAGAACCGAAGGCTGAGAATTGCAGATTCTCACCGATATGTGGGTAGTGCGAGCGAAACTGACAACGGGGGAGCTGGTCCGTCTGGCAGTGGCAGAGTCCACGCACGCATTGGCCCGTAGAATCTCGGCCGTCCACTCCACACCTACCCGATTCTCCAGTATCCCCCGTCCTTGCAGCAAGCCTCCGCACAAAACCGCCCGGACCTATGGCCGCCGCCACCCGCTGACTGGTCTCGCCCCCGAAACCACCGCCGCCTCGCCTTCAACCTCCTCCTGCCGCCGAGCCCACGGACGCCTCCCCGCACCGGAAGGCGCCCCCGAGCCCCGGACCAACGGCAAGGTAACGCCCTCCGCCTCTCTCCCTATAGGCTGCCTCCCCCGATCCCACAGCGCGCGCGGCGGCGTGTTGCCTGTGTGGCCTGCGGGTGTGCTCGGCGTGCTGTGTGCGTGCTACGTGTACCGATTTGATTGTAGCTATGATATATACTATTTGCTATTTGTAACAATTTGTTAAGCTTATTCTGATATATGCTGACGCTGTAGTATAAGGGTTACGGTTCGTACACACGCCATGTCCTCAGTTGCTGCTTATTGTAGCATGGTTGCATACACAACATATCAGTTTGAAGATTATGCTACATCAACAAATGACAACCCTAACCTATATATTGATACTAAAATTTTATAGCCTTGGCGGTGACAGAGGTGTCGCCGCAGCCGCTGTCCAGTACGGCATTATATATCTTGCGGCTCACGAACCTCAAAGGAAACCGCGGGGGGCATGGCCATGGCCGTGGCGGAGGCGCGTCTCCGGCAGGACAAGGTGAAGAAGTTTGAAGATTTCGTTGACCGGCGGCTCAAGCCTGACCTTGTGAACGCCATAGCCCAGCGCGATAACTTGTTCCAGCAGCAGAAGACTTTGTAAGCTACTCAGTTCTCTCCTCGTCTTCCCTCGTGTTGTAGCTGTACTGAAACATTCAGCCCCCCTGATTCCAACTATTCAAATATATGGTCTTAATACTGATCATCCTTCTGATCAATGAACCTTTATTTATGGGGTGTTGGCAGCTTGGATTTGAAGAAGAACATCGAAAACTTGGAAAAGAATGGTGTAACGAGCATGCGATCCATGGTCAATCTTGGCTCAGAGGTGTACATGCAGGCAGAAGTGTAAACATCCTTTTCCCTCTCCCCTGCCTAAATAATCTGAAGTATAGTAACATAAACTCTCTCACTTTCTCTGTAATCTCTAGAAAAGGAATTTCTCTATCCTATTCCCAATTTAAGAAAAACCAAAGACCATCAAATAAAAATAATATTATTAGGTCGGTTGGTTTGCACTCTTTACTCTTTATAGGCCAGATTATATTACTCAATCCAATAATGTCAGTATGCATGTAAACTGGAGTGCATCTATGCTTGATGTATAGCTTTTGCAGTAGGATAGACATGAGAAAGGCGTTTCTATATGCATCTGAAAAATACGAAAAGGTCGGCTGCCTTTGTAAGAAAAAAGTGGTGTTCGCATAGGGAGACAGCAAGCAAATGAATTAGATTGATGTTCACTTCACAAATTGGAAGGATGCAGTTGGCCATTAAACAGTATAACAAGCAAACATGGAACTTGCTTTGATATGTCCTTATGCTGCTTCTTATTTTAACTACATTTGTTTAACCAGCTGTTAGCTTAACCTTAAAAGGTTGGAATAGCTTCAGATCATTATTGTGAAGTGCTAATGAGAATTGACTGTTTCGAACATAAGCCTACCTTCAGATTTCTTGAACTTTTGAGATCTTATTGCATTATTCTGTTGTGATTTCTGCAGGCCGGACAAGAGGCACATTTTTGTGGATATCGGTCTAGGTTTTCATGTGGAATTTACTTGGCAAGAGGCTCTGCAGTTTATATCTGTACGAGAAGCAAGGTTGGCCAGGTAACTCAACTCAAACATTTGAATATCAGATCTTGCTTCTGCGCAGCAGTTTTATTACGCGTGCAGCACATGTTTGTGAGAATGGAGTTATGCTAAAGAGATGTTGATGATTCAGGGAGGTTTGGGTGCTTTATGCTCTGTTCAACACAGTTTGTGTTGATAGTATATACTTGTTTTAGCCATATTATTGTACTTGGTTGAAAATGTTGGTTTAGGTGAAGTGCTTGGATTCTCCTTTTCTTGTGAATCAGGGAGAACAGAAAGAGATGGTATTCTCGAGCCTTGTGATGGCTCTTAGATTTCTAGATGATATTAGTATTTACCTATTCATGGTATCCATTTCCTTGTTGGAGCTTGATGCTCGCTTTAGCCATCAGATGCCGAATACATTTTATACAGAGGCAAAGCTGATTCTGTTCATCTGGTTTGTGTTACTTATCTGCATCTAATGTTTGCTTCCGTAGACACCCGTAGAAATTTCAGGAAGAGAACATGCTTATGTAGCATTCAATAGCATTGTAAACTGTTGTTATTCGCCGTCAGACCATACTAGTGGGTCGCCTCCTTTGTGGCTCATAGCATATATGTATCATCTTAGATGTTTCGACTCTTGAATGCCTTTATGTTTATCGGCTAACTAGTACGGGCCCAGTTGTGTAGCCACATCATTCCATTCTGTGTGCGTGTGCTCAGGTATAGCCTGCCCTGCTTGCTTTATAATAGGTTGTTTGTACTACAGCTACTGCCATTCTCAATGTTGAGCCCTTGTACGACACATTCATATGCTGTTATGGTTTCCCTTTAATTTTTATGCTTGAACGTGCCCCTTTTTTCTTGTAAAGCTCCTGATTCTCTGTAGTTGACATCCATTCACTCACATGTTAAAGTTGTAAACTTTTGCGTGTTTGCAGACAGATAGATGAGTACACACACCTCATTGCGAGCATAAAAGCACAGATCAAGATGGTATGTAGAACAAACTGCGTGCTTCGTTTATGCAGTATAGATGATGTTATAATCTGCTTATGTTCAGATGGTACTCCCTCTTATACTGTTTAAATGCAGGTGTGTGAAGGTATCCGTGAACTCCTGCAGTTAGCAGCGGAGTGAGCATTAGGGTCCCAATGCCAAGAATGTATGCCAAGAACGCAGCTCTCCCAAATCCCAATGTTTTTGTTTTAGGGTCCCAAATCCCAATGTTGATCAGGAGGCATTGTGTAAGTATAGGTGAAAGAAGTGGCAAAAGAGAATACTTTGCTTGATCTAGCATCCTGCCCGGGCGTGCCTCCTTTTCGTAAGTCTGGGAGATAAATCGTGGCGTGGCGTGCATGAGTGATGTCAACTCTCTGTTCTTGGACGGATGAGTGATTCAGTGGAGTGGAGCTGGGTCGTTCCTTCCCTTTGCTTGCAAAGTACAGTAGTATTCAAGAAAGCAGACGTCATCAATAAGAAGAGTTTCACACCCAGAATCTCATCGCCCAGCAAACAGCATCGATCGAGCAGCAAACCGGCGACCTCTTCCTGCTCCTGCATTGCAAGCCCAAGGCAATGGCGGCAATGGCTTCCCCCACCACGTCCACCATCCTCTCCACCCTTCTCTTCCTGATGCATTTGAACACCTCTCCGGCGACGGCCTTCTACCTCCCGGGGAGCTACCCGCACCGCTACCTCCCCGGCGAGGCCCTCGCCGCCAAGGTGAACTCCCTCACCTCGCCGTCCTCCAAGCTCCCTTTCCCCTACTACTCCCTCCCCTTCTGCGCCCCGCAAGGCGGCGTCAGCCGCGCCGCCGAGAGCCTCGGCGAGCTCCTCCTCGGGGACCGCATCGAGACGTCGCCCTACCGCTTCTCCATGCTCGAGAACAGCAGCGCCGCCTTGTTCCTCTGCCGCACTGACCCGGTGTCCCCCGCCGCCGCTGACCTCATCAAGTCCCGCATCGACGATGCTTACCACGTTAACCTCCTCCTCGACACGCTCCCCGTGGTCCGGTACGTGAATAATCCCATCGCGCCGGAGGTGCTGCTCCGGTCCACGGGTTTCCCCGTCGGCGTGCGCGCCGATGACGGGGAGTACTACGTGTACAACCACCTCAGGCTCACGGTCCTGGTCAACAAGCAGAAGAATGGCACCACCAGGGTGGAGGCCTTGATGGCCACCGCCGACGCGTCTGAGCTTATCAGCCTATCAGGCGGCGGCGGCGGCGGCGGCGGGTACACCGTCGTCGGGTTCGAGGTCGTGCCGTGCAGCGTGGAGCACGACGAGGCGGCCATCGGGGACAAGAAGATGTACGACGGCTTCTCGTCCAAGGCGGCCGCCGGATGCGACCCTTCTGTGGTCGGCATGCGCGTGCAGGCCAACAGGCCGCTGGCCTTCTCCTACGAGGTTGCCTTCGTGGAGGGCGCCGTGGAGTGGCCGTCGCGGTGGGACGCGTACCTGGAGATGGGCGGCGCCCAGGTGCACTGGTTCTCCATCCTCAACTCCATCGTGGTGGTGGCGTTCCTGGCGGCCATCGTGCTGGTCATCCTGCTGCGCACCGTGCGGCGCGACCTCGCGCAGTACGAGGAGCTCGGCAGCGAGGCGGCCCCGCACGCCGACGACATGGCCGGGTGGAAGCTCGTGGCCGGGGACGCGTTCCGGGAGCCCAGCCACCCGGTGCTCCTGTGTGTGATGGTCGGCGACGGCGTGCGCATCCTGGGCATGGGCATGGTCACCATCCTCTTCGCGGCGCTCGGGTTCATGTCTCCGGCATCCCGGGGCGCGCTCGTCAGCGGCATGCTCTGCTTGTACCTCGTCCTGGGCCTCGCCGCCGGGTACACCTCCGTGCGCCTCTGGAAGACGGTGCGGCACGGCGACAGCGCCGGGTGGAAGGCCGTGGCGTGGCGCGCCTCCTTCGTGTTCCCGGGCGTCGGGTTCTCCGTCTTCACGGCGCTCAACTGCGTGCTGTGGCACAACGGCAGCACGGGCGCCGTGCCGTTCGCGCTGTTCGTGGTGCTGATCCTGCTCTGGTTCTTCGTGTCGGTGCCGCTGACCCTGGCCGGCGGCCTCCTGGCGTCGCGCGTGCGCGGCCACGTGGAGTACCCCGTGAAGACGAACAAAATCGCGCGGCAGGTGCCGGCGGCGCAGTGCTCGCCGTGGGTTTTCGTGGCGGTGGCGGGCACGCTGCCGTTCGGGACGCTCTTCATCGAGCTCTTCTTCATCATGTCGAGCCTGTGGCTGGGGCGGGTGTACTACGTGTTCGGGTTCCTGCTGGTGGTGCTGGGGCTGCTGGTGGCGGTGTGCGCCGAGGTGTCGGTGGTGCTCACGTACATGGGGCTGTGCGTGGAGGACTGGCGGTGGTGGTGGCGCTCCTTCTTCGCCTCCGGCTCCGTGGCCGCCTACATCCTCGGGTACGCCGTGTACTACCTCGTGTTCGACCTGCACAGCCTCAGCGGCCCGGTGTCCGCCGCGCTCTACGTCGGGTACTCGCTGCTCATGGCGCTCGCCGTCATGCTGGCCACCGGCGCCGTCGGGCTCGCCGCCTCCTTCTGCTTCGTCTACTGCCTCTTCTCCACCGTGAAGCTCGATTGATGACCCCCGTGTTGTTTCCTGTCATTTTAGATTATCTTTTTTTTTTTGCCTGACGGTAACATTTCAGATTTTAATCTCTGTTGTAAAAAAAACTACTCATTGAAGCAAAGATAATAAGCAGGGGTAAATTCCTATTCGAAAAACGCCACAGCAGTAGCAACTACAGTTGCTTCTCCTAATGACTCTGACGAAGAACTCACAACAGATACAGCATGATCACTATATCAACCTGATCGACATAATAATCGTTCGTATATGTACAATCTACATCTTTACAAACTTTCGTGTTTCACACATTGTTGTTATAGTTTCTTTATCTGCTTGTGTTTGCAATTTTGCCAAGCCCCATTGATGTGGGAGTATTATAATTGGGTTAGCATACAATAGGTAATGTTGAATTATAATTATACAATATTGTTACATCAAGATATGATAGGATTTGATTTTATATGTACTAACGCCTCTAATAAAAAGTTTGATTAAGTTTTATGTGGATGAAGTGTTCGAAGGCCGAGGAAATTGATTTGAGAAGAATAAGGAGAGGCGGCAGTTCAAGCTTTAGAATTTCCAAGGCACCCAAAGTAAATATTCAAGGGCACTCAAGCATCTAAGTTTAGGGATGCCCCAGATGACATCACATCTTTCTTCCTCAATAATTATTGGTATGTAACAATTTTTGTTTTGTTCACATGATATGCGTAAATTCTTGAAGGGCCTTGTGTTATTTTATTTTATTTTAGTGATGCACCATCCTGGTATGAAATAGTCCTTGATTGATTTATTAAATGTTCTTTGCACTTCATTTATATCTTTTGAGTATGACTTTATAGAATGATTCATGTGCTTCACTTGTATCTTTTCAAGTTTGGATGCCCGCTTATCTACATTTCGAACACCGTTATTTGTGAAATACTCTTTTGCTTCACTTATATTTGTTAGAGCTTAGCCGAGTATTTTATAGAAAGAATTAAATTCTCATGTTTCACTTAATCTATTATATAGTTATAATAGGAATTAATCATTCACATGGTTAGTCATAAAATTCTGCATAAAACTTGTAGATCACCGAATATAATAAGTTTGATTTAATGTCGTCAGAATGAATATCCGGCCGTATACTAGTTTTATCTTAGTTCGGTATCGTTTTCGGTTAAAAATATATTCAAAATGTAAATATTTTCGTCCAGTTTGTATAAAATCTACTGTGTTTGCATGAATTTTGTTCGCTTGGTTCAAAAAGTTGTTGACATGTATGCGGATAGCATTGGATGGCGGTCTCTCGCATCCGTGTCTGCGGACTGACCCCTGTCCATGGACAGATGCGGGAGGAAATTTATAAGTCGCTGTTGGAGATGCCCTTAAGAGCAACTCTAGCAGACTCCGCATCCGGCTGGCCTGCAAAACGCGTTTGCATGTCGTGGAAAACCGCTTTTGCGGGCTGGCTCGGACGGCCACAAATGCAGACCCCTCAAACGGACACGTAAAAAAGTATATTCCGTGAATATATTTTTTTACGGGTCGACTTCTGTGGGTTCTGCTCGGACACCGCCGTGACGATCCGCAAACAAAAAACGGCAATTCTCGCATTTGACATAGGTTTCCACAAATAAGTTCAAATTCAAACGACATAACACAGTTTTACGCGCAAATAAAAGCGAAGTTCAGTACGACAAACGCAAAAGAGGGCCCTGCAAAAGTCTACGCCCATGTCCGGCACCATCTTGGTCAATCTTCACTCCGCACCATCTTGGCCGAGTCCATCTTGAAGTTCATCGCCACCAAGGAATCCACCTCCGGCGCTTGTTCCAACTCCGGCCCCGAAATCATCGACATTGCCACCATATGGAGAAGAGAAAACATCTTCGAACTGTAGCACGCACCGGCCGACACAACTATTCTCCTCTTCAAGATTTCTCTCCTTACCATATCATGCCATGTTTTGGTGAGATCGTCCATGTCATTGCGGTTCATTGACATGATCTTGTTCTCTTCGGCGAGCAGCTTGGACATGGCTTTGTTTTCTGCAGCGCGTGCTCTTCTCTCCTCAATGGCAGCTTTGCAGCCTCTCTTCCTTGAGCAATTGCCACTTTTCTTGCTTCTCCTTTGCCTGCTTCTCGGCCAACTCTTTCTTGATCTCCAACGACTTCAACAACATAAACTCGTTTGATTGCACCATGGCATCAATCTTCTCCCTCAAGCTCGATGCTTCTTGCTCTCTCTTCATCTTCTCTTTAGTCTTCTTGTTGCCATCGGGCTTGTGCAAATTTCTTGGGCCATCATCATCCTCATCTTCATCCATGTTTTTAAGGGAGCCTCTCTTTGGTGGGGATTCTTTGTCGATCAACTTCCACTTCTCGCACTTTTTGAGCAACTCCCAACAAGGCGGCTTCTTTGTAGCCGGAATCTTCCTCCGTTTTACGCCGGCGACCTTGCCGACATTCTCCGTCGTCGGCGGGGATCGCGCTGCGACGTTGGCGCCCGGAGCACGGGCCTTCGCGGCGGGGGTAGCCGGATTCCCGCCCTGCACGACCACGTTTCCCTGCCACTTGTGAGCAGGCGTGGCGTTAGCTTGGGCGGCGGCGGCGGGGCCAATATGGCCGGTGACGAGATCCGCCCGAGGGGAAGGAGCGTGCGCGACCTTGACGGTGACGGGGGACAGCAGGGAGTCGTCCATGGCGGAGAGGGACTGCCAGGGAGAAAGCACCGAAGCGTGGGGAGGCGGGGCAATGGTGGCAGAGGATGGGGGGAGCGGGAAAGGACGCACAGAAATGTCCCTCCCGCCAAATCTCGCTGCGGATAGGGGCTGAGCTCGTGTTGGCCTCCGACCCCGTGAAACTAGAGGTTGGGGAGAATATTTGTCGCGCCCTGCAAAACAATTTGCGGGTCGGGGCGGGATGCGGGTTCTGATCGGACAGGTTTTCCCACCCCAACCCGCACTTTGGCGGTTATTTTGCGGGTTGGGGCGGGATGCGAGGTCTGCTGGAGTTGCTCTAACAGCCTTATTTTCCGTTCCTCTTTTTTCTCTCATTTTTATCCTTATTGCTTATGTGGTGCATGTAAGTATTGCTACTGTCTAATATGTGGAAAAAGCTAGCGAGTGTTGGATCCTAAAAAAATGTGTAAGGGTAGCAAAACCATACTCCCTCCGTTTCAGTTTACAAGGTGTGCGCGTACCCTAGGTTACCAATTTTACCACCGTAATATAAACTATATAACACAAAAATTATACCATTTGAAAATAGAACATCTGAAGTTTATGATGGTATGTTTTTTGTAATATATAACTTCTATTAGGTTGGTCAAATTGACGACCTAGAGGTACATGCACATCTTGTAAACTGGGAGAGAGGGAGTACTAATAAGCTACGCTAGTCATTAATAGGTTTGGCTTGTTGCCCTTTAAAATGCAGTCATGCATTTATCGTATCCCCTCCATTTTTATATATAAGGCCACAAACTTAAATTATAGATACCAATGTAAATTTTAATGCCTGCTTTGCAAGTCAGCTTTTCTTTTCGTTTACTAGGAGGAGGAAGTAGCTGACTGTCATTATGACTGCATTCATGCAACTATTAAACAGGTTACTAGTACGAGAAAATATCATTAATTTTGTCTCGATTACTGGTGACCTTCTATAAATGCAAAACATATATTTTATAATGCCTTGTATAAGTAAATGGAGGGAGTATTTCAAATTGACCAAGCCACTAGGATAATGCTCTCCATGAAAATGAAAAGAAAGGCACTTGGAGTTAAGCTGGTCCTCTGCTTTGGTAACGAGCTGATGTAACTGACTAGCAGGGCTCACTAGTAGAAAAAGGGCCATTTGTCCCGGTTCGTAAGGGCCATTTGTCTCAGTTGTTGAACCGGGACTAAAGGGTCGTTACTAAAGCCCTCCTTTAGTCCCGGTTCTTACACGAACCGAGACAGATGGGCCTCCACATGGCCGGTGCGGCGAGCCCAGGCAGGCGGCCCTTTGGTCCCGGTTGGTGGCACCAACCGGGGATTAATAGGCGTCCACGCGTCAGCAGCTGGCAGGAGCCGAGATTTTTATTTTTTAAGGGGGTGGTTTAGGGGTTTTGGGGGGTTAATTTAGGTGTTTCATATATTGTGTTAGCTAGCTAATTAATAGAGAGAAGTGTCCTCTCTTATCTTCGTGCTTGGTCGACGCTACGTACTATACATATAGAGAGGGCTCGACACGCTAGCTAGTAAGCAAATGAAGAAAACAGAAGATCATCATGAACATATGCATACAGAGAGAAGTGATATCGACCACCTCTCCTTCTTCGAGAGATTGGTCGAACAACAAGTTTTCGTATATCTATCCGACGCTACTGGCTACATATATACAATATAAGATCTCTTACAATATAATCTTCTAATTATATATGAACTCAGGTTCCATATGATATTCTCCGTCTTTATCAATCAGGTGGTCAAGAAAGAATGTCGCTAATTCCTCTTGAATTGCTCGCATACGATCTGGTGGTAGGAGTTCATCTCGCATCCGAAACATCCAATTTGAAGAAGGGGGTCAATACATACATATATATATATATATATATATATATATATATATATATATATATATATATGAATAAATGAAACTCAACACAAATGATGGTAATAAAATAAAATTGTGAATATTATTATTTACGCACTTCATATTGTTTGTCAGAGTAGCCCCGCTCACAGGTCGTATGGCGGATGGACTCGCAAACGTAGTATCCACAGTAATTATTTCCGGCTTCCTGCCACAACCACTTTACAAGAAATAGAGGTCAATCAAACTAAAAAGCAAGCATGCTATAAATGGTATTGATGAAACTAGCGCTTGAATCACTAGGAGATGCGTGGAACATGCTAGTAGTACTTACTTTCGGGTGTCTAAATTGCAGCTTCTTCGGCAGCCCCGGAGCTTTTGAGGTGAATTTTGTCCAAACCCTGCCAGACAAAGAAAACAATTACTTGATATCAGGAAATGAACAAAGTTGCCGATATGGTGCGATAATGATCGATTTAACTTACTTCTCGAGCATTTCAATCATCTCCGCATACTCATGGGGATCTTTTCGTCTCGAGTCTAAGACGGTTACTAGTCCCTGTTCAATCTTAATCTCTAGGAGAATATAGTGGAACCTGCACACGCATGCATAACTCATCAATTACATTACTATAACCTGGACTAATAAGGGAAACCGAATATGCACAAGACAGTAACACTCACTTGAAGTTGTAAGGAAAGAGTATTATATCTTTGTTTTCATTTATTACCAACGATCGTAGCAAGTTGGCCTCGGTCTCTCTGGCCTTAAATTCAACCGTATATGCATCTATGAGATTTGTGTTAATGAACCCAATATCACCGATTTGTTTTTTCTTCAATTCGGCGATCTTCAATCTGTATAATATAGTGAGGATAATTATATATACATGCAATGAAAGAGCTAACCTATATATAGAGACTTAATGACAGAAGTAGTACTTACAGATAGTAGCAAGTGACCATTCATTTATCGAGGGCCTTTCGATTGAAAAACTGGAAGAACTCCTCAAATGGAACATTCAACAGATCAATTCCAATGAGTTCATGCTCCTCTTTAACTCTCAGCGTCAAAATATTCACCCCCCAGACTCTCTGCAGGTTTTCATGTACCAATCATGGAATCTTCGCATCATCGTTGTTAGAGATCTTTCATCATTGACGAGAGGCTTCCCGTAATGGTATCTGTGTTCGTCCACCACCAAGAAATCATAATGTACATCGTCGGGCAGGTAATCTCCAAGATTGGTATAACCGGGCACCATCCTCGGATCATTAGCGATGATATCGCTAGACACCTTGAGCGGGGGGCACGATTGGTTCGCTTGTTCGCCGAGCTAGGCAATTTTTTCCCAGCTCGTCGTTCTTTTAACCTTTGATCACTGATAGTACTTCCCGACCGCTCTGCTTCAATAAATGAACTTTCAATAATGCGCTCATAGTTGCCTTTCGACGGAGACTTTGGTGGTTTCTTCAGGGCAGCCAGAGTGCGCTTCGCTTTCACCGGATCTATCTTCTCCTCCGAAGGTGGATGTTTCTTTGCTTTCACCCCTTCAAAGAACTCCCTCACTTCGGCTTGCACGATCTTCGTGGTTTCCTCCACAGTTCTCTCGTATGGTAACTTCTCTAGAGGCTTGAGAGATGGACCAAATCTGTATTGCCTCTTGCCTCTGGCTGTACTGCTAGACGCCGGCCGAGCAGACGGAGCGGCTACGACTGTCTTCTTCCGTTGCTTACGAGGCGGAGGAGAAGGACTACGACGCGCCGGAGCAGCCGGAGCGGTGGCGGGTCTCTTCCGCCCTTGCTAGCGAGGCGGATCAGGAGGAGGCGGCGGGTCTCTTCCGCCTTTGCTGGCGCAGGCGGAGAAGGAGGCGGAGTGCCGCCACGCGCCGGAGAAGGAGGCTGAGTGCCCTGATCACTCGCCTGAGGAGGAGGCGGAGGAGGAGGCGGAGGAGGAGGCGGAGTGCCCTGACTCGCCGGAGGAGGGGGAGGAGGCGAAGGCGTCCAATTGGGAAGGTTGATGAGCTCCTTCCGCCATAGGCATGGAGTCTTCAGAGAAGAACCCAGCCGAGTCTCCCCTTCACCCATAGGGTGGTCAAGCTCGAGGTCCTCAAATCCGTCAGTTATTTCATCCACCATCACCCTAACATATTCTTCTGGAATCGGCCGACAGTGAAAAGTGTTGGGGAACATAGCAGAATTTTAAAATTTTCTACGCATCACCAAGATCAATCTATGGAGTCATCTAGCAACGAGGGAGAGAGGAGTACATCTACATACCCTTGTAGATCACGAGCAGAAGCGTTCAAGAGAACGGGGTTGATGGAGTCGTACTCGACGTGATCCAAATCACCGAAGATCCTAGCGCCGAACGGACGGCACCTCCGCGTTCAACACACGTACGGAGCGAGGACATCTCCCGCGCCTTGATCCAGCAAGGAGGAGGGAGAGGTTGAGGAAGAGGGCTCCAACAGTAGCACGACGACGTGGTGGTGGTGAAGCTGCAGTACTCCGGCAGGGCTTCGCCAAGCTCTTATGGAGGAGGAGAGGTGTTGGGGAGGGGAGGGGATGCGCCTTGGATGTTGTATGCAACCCTCCCCTCACCCATCTATTTATAGGGGAAGGGGGAAGGGGGCCGACCCCCTCTAGATGAGATCTAGAGGGGGGCGGCGGCCAAGGGGAGGAGGGCTTGCCCCCCAAGCAAGGGGGCGCCCCCCTTAGGGTTTCCCCCAACCCTAGGCGCATGGGCCCTAGGGGGTGTGGCGCCCCAGCCCACTTGGGCTGGTTCCCTTCTCCATACAGCCCATAAGGCGCTCCGGAAGAGGTGGCCCCTCCCGGTGGACCCTCGGAACCCCTCCGGTGGCCCCGGTACAATACCGATATGCACCCGAACCTTTCCGGCAACCACATGACAACTTCCCATATATAAATCTTTACCTCCGGACCATTCTGGAACTCCTCGTGACGTCCGGGATCTCATCCGGGACTCCGAACAACATTCGGTAATCACATACAAGTCTTCCTAACAACCCTAGCGTCACCGAACCTTAAGTGTGTAGACCCTACGGGTTCGGGAGACATGAAGACATGACCGAGACGACTCTCCGGTCAATAACCAACAGCGGGATCTGGATACCCATGTTGGCTCCCACATGCTCCACGATGATCTCATCGGATGAACTACGATGTCGAGGATTCAATCAATCCGTATACAATTCCCTTTGTCAATCGGTACGTTACTTGCCCGAGACTCGATCGTCGGTATCCCAATACCTTGTTCAGTCTCGTTACCGGCAAGTCACTTTACTCGTACCGTAATGCATGATCCCGTGATCAACCACTTGATCACATTGAGCTCATTATGATGATGCATTACCGAGTGGGCCCAGAGATACCTCTCCGTCATACAGAGTGACAAATCCCAGTCTCGATTCGTGCCAACCCAACAGACACTTTCGGAGATACCTGTAATGTACCTTTATAGTCACCCAGTTACGTTGTGACGTTTGGCACACCCAAGGCACTCCTACGGTATCCGGGAGTTGCACAATCTCATGGTCTAAGGAAATGATACTTGACATTCAGAAAAGCTACAGCAAACGAACTACACGATCTTTGAGCTAAGCTTAGGATTGGGTCTTGTCCATCACATCATTCTCCTAATGATGTGATCCCGTTATCAACGACATCCAATGTCCATAGTCAGGAAACCATGACTATCTTTTGATCAACGAGCTAGTCAACTAGAGGCTCACTAGGGACGTGTTGTGGTCTATGTATTCACACATGTATTACGATTTCCGGATAACACAATTATAGCATGAACAATAGACAATTATCATGAACAAAGAAATATAATAATAACCATTTTATTATTGCCTCTAGGGCATATTTCCAACAGTCTCCCACTTGCACTAGAGTCAATATTCTAGTTACATTGTGATGAATCGAACACCCATGCAGTTCTGGTGTTGATCATGTTTTTCTCTAGGGAGAGGTTTAGTCAACGGATCTGCTACATTCAGGTCCGTATGTACTTTACAAATCTCTATGTCTCCATTTTGAACACTTTCAAGAATGGAGTTGAAGCGACGCTTGATATGCCTGGTCTTCCTATGAAACCTGGGCTCCTTGGCAAGGGCAATAGCTCCAGTGTTGTCACAAAAGAGAGTCATCGGGCCCGACGCATTGGGTATGACTCCTAGGTCGGTAATGAACTCCTTCACCCAGACTGCTTCTTGTGCTGCCTCCGAGGCTGCCATGTACTCCGCTTCACATGTAGATCCCGCCACAACGCTTTGCTTGCAACTGCACCAGCTTACTGCCCCACCATTCAAAATATACACGTATCCGGTTTGTGACTTAGAGTCATCCAGATCTGTGTCGAAGCTAGCATCGACGTAACCCTTTACGACGAGCTCTTCATCACCTCCATAAACGAGAAATATTTCCTTGGTCCTTTTCAGGTACTTCAGGATATTCTTGACCGTTGTCCAGTGTTCCATGCCGGGATTACTTTGGTACCTTCCTACCAAACTTACGGCAAGGTTTACATCAGGTCTGGTACATAGCATAGCATACATGATAGACCCTATGGCTGAGGCATAGGGGATGACACTCATCTCTTCTATATCTTCTGCCGTGGTCGGGCATTGAGCCGTGCTCAATCGCACACCTTGCAATACAGGCAAGAACCCTTTCTTGGACTGATCCATATTGAACTTCTTCAATATCTTGTCAAGGTACATACTTTGTGAAAGACCGATGAGGCGTCTCGATCTATCTCTACAGATCTTGATTCCTAATATATAAGCAGCTTCTCCAAGGTCCTTCATTGAAAAACACTTGTTCAAATAGGCCTTTATGCTTTCCAAGAATTCTATATCATTTCCCATCAACAGTATGTCATCCACATATAATATGAGAAATGCTACAAAGCTCTCACTCACTTTCTTGTAAACGCAGACTTCTCCATAAGTCTGCATAAACCCAAATGCTTTGATCATCTCATCAAAGCGAATGTTCCAACTCCGAGATGCTTGCACCAGCCCATAGATTGAGCGTTGGAGCTTGCACACCTTGTTAGCATTCTTAGGATCGACAAAACCTTCCGGCTGCATCATATACAATTCTTCCTTAAGAAAGTCGTTAAGGAATGCCGTTTTGACGTCCATTTGCCATATCTCATAATCATAGAATGCGGCAATTGCTAACATGATTCGGACGGACTTCAGCTTCGCTACGGGTGAGAAAGTCTCATCATAGTCAACCCCTTGAACTTGTCGATAACCCTTAGCGACAAGTCGAGCCTTATAGATGGTCACATTACCATCCGCGTCTGTCTTCTTCTTAAAGATCCATTTATTTTCTATGGCTCGCCGATCTTCGGGCAAGTCAGTCAAAGTCCATACTTTGTTTTCATACATGGATTCTATCTCGGATTTCATGGCTTCTAGCCATTTGTCGGAATCTGGGCCCGCCATCGCTTCTTCATAGTTCGAAGGTTCTCCGTTGTCTAACAACATGATTTCCAAGACAGGGTTGCCGTACCACTCTGGTGCGGAACATGTCCTTGTGGACCTACGAAGTTCAGTAGCAACTTGATCTGAAGTTTCATGATCATCATCATCAACTTCCTCTCTAGTCAGTGCAGACACCTCAGGAACATTTTCTTGAGCTGCGCCACTTACCGGTTCAAGAGGTAATACTTCATCAAGTTCTACCTTCCTCCCACTTATTTCTTTCGAGAGAAACTCTTTCTCTAGCAAGGACCCATTCTTGGCAACAAAGATCTTGCCTTCAGATCTGAGGTAGAAGGTATACCCAACAGTTTCTTTAGGGTATCCTATGAAGACGCATTTTTCCGATTTGGGTTCGAGCTTTTCAGGTTGAAGTTTCTTGACATGAGAATCGCATCCCCAAACTTTTAGAAACGACAGTTTAGGTTTCTTCCCAAACCATAATTCATACAGTGTCGTCTCAACGGATTTCGACGGAGCCCTATTTAAAGTGAATGCAGAAGTCTCTAAAGCATAGCCCCAAAATGATAGCGGTAAATCGGTAAGAGACATCATAGATCGCACCATATCTAATAGAGTGCGATTACGACGTTCGGACACACCATTACGCTGAGGTGTTCCAGGCGACGTGAGTTGTGAAACTATTCCACATTTTCTTAAGTGTGTGCCAAATTCGTGACTCAAGTATTCTCCCCCACGATCTGATCGCAAGAACTTGATTTTCCTGTCACGTTGATTCTCAACCTCACTCTGAATTTCCTTGAACTTTTCAAAGGTCTCAGACTTGTGTTTCATTAAGTAGACATACCCATATCTACTCAAGTCATCAGTGAGGGTGAGAACATAAGGATAGCCACCGCGAGCCTCAACACTCATTGGACCGCACACATCAGTATGTATGATTTCCAATAAGTTGGTTGCTCGCTCCATTGTTCCTGAGAACGGAGTCTTGGTCATCTTACCCATGAGGCATGGTTCGCACGTGTCAAATGATTCGTAATCAAGAGACTCTAAAAGTCCATCTGCATGGAGCTTCTTCATGCGTTTGACACCTATGTGACCAAGGCGGCAGTGCCACAAGTATGTGGGACTATCATTATCAACCTTACATCTTTTGGTATTCACACTATGAATATGTGTAGCATTACGCTCGAGATTCATTAAGAATAAACCATTCACCATCGGAGCATGACCATAAAACATATCTCTCATATAAATAGAACCACCATTATTCTCGGATTTAAATGAGTAGCCATCTCGTATTAAACAAGATCCTGATACAATGTTCATGCTCAAAGCTGGCACTAAATAACAATTATTGAGGTTTAAAACTAATCCCGTAGGTAAATGTAGAGGTAGCGTGCCGACGGCGATCACATCGACCTTGGAACCATTCCCGACGTGCATCGTCACCTCGTCCTTCGCCAGTCTCCGTTTATTCCGCAGCTCCTGCTTTGAGTTACGAATGTGAGCAACCGCACCGGTATCAAATACCCAGGAGCTATTACGAGTACTGGTAAGGTACACATCAATTACATGTATATCATATATACCTTTCGTGATGCCGGCCTTCTTGTCCGCTAAGTATTTGGGGCAGTTCCGCTTCCAGTGACCACTTCCCTTACAATAAAAACACTCAGTCTCGGGCTTGGGTCCATTCTTTGGCTTCTTCCCGGCAGCTTGCTTACCGGGCGCGGCAACTCCCTTGCCGTCCTTCTTGAAGTTCTTCTTACCCTTGCCTTTCTTGAACTTAGTGGTTTTATTCACCATCAACACTGGATGTTCCTTTTTGACTTCTACCTCTGCTGATTTCAGCATTGCAAATACTTCAGGAATGGTCTTTTCCATCCCCTGCATATTGAAGTTCATCACAAAGCTCTTGTAGCTCGGTGTGTTGGGGAACGTAGCAGAAATTCAATATTTTCCTACGTGTCACCAAGATCTATCTATGGAGAAACCAGCAACGAGGGGAAGGAGAGTGCATCTACATACCCTTGTAGATCGCTAAGCGGAAGCGTTCAAGAGAACGGGGTTGAAGGAGTCGTACTCGTCGTGATCCAAATCACCGGAGATCCTAGTGCCGAACGGACGGCACCTCCGCGTTCAACACACGTACAGCCCGGTGACGTCTCCCATGCCTTGATCCAGCAAGGAGAGAGGGAGAGGTTGAGGAAGACTCCATCCAGCAGCAGCACAACGGCGTGTTGGTGGTGGAGGAGCGTGGCAATCCAGCAGGGCTTCGCCAAGCACCACGGGAGAGGAGAAGGAGGAAGAGAGGCAGGGCTGCCCCAAGAGGGAGAAGTTCTCATGTGTTGGGCTGCTCCAAAAACCTCCAATATATATAGGGGAAGGGGAGGGCTGCGCCCCCTCTAGGGTTTCCACCCCCTAGGGGTGGCGGCCAGCCCTAGATGGGTTTTGGGGGGCGGCCAAGAGGGGAGAGAGGGGAGGCGCCCACTAGGTGGGCCTTAAGGCCCATCTGGACTAGGGTTTGCCCCCTCCCACTCTCCCTTGCGCCTTGGGCCCCTTGTGGGGGGCGCACCAGCCCACCTAGGGGCTGGTCCCCTCCCACACTTGGCCCACACAGCCTTCTGGGGCAGGTGGCCCCACTTGGTGGACCCCCGGGACCCTCCCGGTGGTCCCGGTACATTACCGATATCGCCCGAAACTTTTCCGATGACCAAAACAGGACTTCCCATATATAAATCTTTACCTCCGGACCATTCCGGAACTCCTCGTGACGTCCGGGATCTCATCCGGGACTCCGAACAACATTCAGTAACCACATACAAGCTTCCTTTATAACCCTAGCGTCACCGAACCTTAAGTGTGTAGACCCTACGGGTTCGGGAGACATGCAGACATGACCGAGACGTTCTCCGGTCAATAACCAACAGCGGGATCTGGATACCCATGTTGGCTCCCACATGTTCCACGATGATCTCATCGGATGAACCACGATGTCAAGGACTCAATCGATCCCATATACAATTCCCTTTGTCTAGCGGTATTGTACTTGCCCGAGATTCGATCGTCGGTATACCGATACCTTGTTCAATCTCGTTACCGGCAAGTCTCTTTACTCGTTCCGTAACACATCATCCCGTGATCAACTCCTTGATCACATTGTGCACATTATGATGATGTCCTACTGAGTGGGCCCAAAGATACCTCTCCATTTACACGGAGTGACAAATCCTAGTCTCGATTCGTGCCAACCCAACAGACACTTTTGGAGATACCTGTAATGCACCTTTATAGCCACCCAGTTACGTTGTGACGTTTGGTACACCCAAAGCATTCCTACGGTATCCGGGAGTTGCACAATCTCATGGTCTAAGGAAAAGATACTTGACATTAGAAAAGCTTTAGCATACGAACTACACGATCTGTGCTAGGCTTAGGATTGGGTCTTGTCCATCACATCATTCTCCTAATGATGTGATCCCGTTATCAATGACATCCAATGTCCATGGTCAGGAAACCGTAACCATCTATTGATCAACGAGCTAGTCAACTAGAGGCTTACTAGGGACATGGTGTTGTCTATGTACCCACACATGTATCTGAGTTTCCTATCAATACAATTATAGCATGGATAATAAACGATTATCATGAACAAGGAAATAATAATAATAACTAATTTATTATTGCCTCTAGGGCATATTTCCAACAGTCTCCCACTTGCACTAGAGTCAATAATCTAGTTCACATCATCATGTGATTAATGCTGATAGGTCACATCGCCATGTGACCAACATCCAAAGAGTTTACTAGTGTCTGTAAACTAGTTCACATCATCATGTGATTAAGACTCAATGAGTTCTCAGGTTTGATCATGTTTTGCTTGTGAGAGAGGTTTTTAGTCATCGGGTCTGAACCTTTCAGATCCGTGTGTGCTTTGCAAATTTCTAGGTCATATTGTAAACGCTGCTTCCACGCTCCACTTGGATCTATTCCAAATGGTTGCTCCACTATACGTATCCGGTTTGCTACTCAGAGTCACTCGGATAGGTGTTAAAGCCTACATTGACGTAACCCTTTACGCCGAACTCTTTATCACCTCCATAATCGAGAAACATGTCCTTATTTACTCCAAGGACAATTTTGACCGCTGTCCAATGATCCATTCCTGGATCATTCTTGTACCCCTTGACTGACTCATGGCAAGGCACACTTCCGGTGCGGTACACAGCATAACATACTATAGAGCCTATGTCTGAAGCATAGGGGACGACCTTCATCCTTTCTCTCTCTTCTGCCGTGGTCGAGCTTTAACTCTTAACTTCATACCTTACAACTTAGGCAAGAACTCCTTCTTTGACTGATCCATCTTGAACACCTTCAAGATCATGTCAAGGTATGTGCTCATTTGAAAGTATTATTAAGCATTTTGATCTATCCTTATAGATCTTGATGCTCAATGTTCAAGTAGCTTAATCCAGGTTTTCTATTGAAAAACACCTTTCAAATAACCCTATATGCTTTCTAGAAAATCATTTCTGATCATCAACATGTCAACAACATATACTCATCAGAAATTCTATAGTGCTCCCACTCACTTCTTTGGAAATACAAGTTTCTCATAAACTTTGTATAAACCCAAAATCTTTGATCATCTTATCAAAGTGCACATTCCAACTCCGAGATGCTTACTCCAGTCCATGGAAGGATCGCTAGAGCTAGCATACCTTTTAGCATCCTTAGGATCGACAAAACCTTTCTGATTGTATTACATACAACCTTTCCTTACGAAAACTGGTAAGGAAACTCGTTCTGACATCCATCTGCCAGATTTCATAAATGCAGCTAATGCTAACATGAATCCGACGGACTTAAGCATCGCTACGGATGAGAAAATCTCATCGTAGTCAACTCCTTGAACTTGTGAAAAAAACTCTTCACCACAAGTCGAGCTTCATAGACGGTGACATTACCGTCCACGTTCGTCTTCTTCTTAAAGATCCATTTATCTTAATGGCTTGCCGATCATTGGGCAAGTCCACCAAAGTCCATGCTTTGTTCTGATACATGGATCCTATCTCGGATTTCATGGTTTCTTAACCATTTGGCGGAATTTGGGCCCACCATCGCTTCTCCATAGCTCGTAGGTTCATTGTTGTCTAGCAACATGACCTTCAAGACAGGATTACTGTACCACTCTGAAGTAGTATGTATCCTTGTCACCCTACGAGGTACGGCAGTGACTTGATCCGAAACTTCATGATCACTATCATAAGCTTCTACTTCAATTGGTGTAGGTGCCACATGAACAACTTCCTGTGCCCTGATACACACTGGTTGAAGTGATGGTTCAATAACCATATCAAGTCTCCACCATCCTCCCACTCAACTCTTTCGAGAGAAACCTTTCCTCGAGAAAGGACCCGATTCAAGAAAAAACAATCCATATTGCTTTCGGATCTGAATTAGGAGGTATACCCAACTGTTTTGGGTGTCCTATGAAGATGCATTTTATCCGCTTTGGGTTCGAGCTTATCAATCCTGAAACTTTTTCACATAAGCGTCGCAGCCCCAAACCTTTAAGAAACGACAACTTAGGTTTCTCTAAACCATAATTCATACGGTGTCATCTCAACGGAATTACGTGGTGCCCTATTTAAAGTGAATGTGGTTGTCTCTAATGCCTAACCCATGAACAATAGTGGTAATTCGATAAGAGACATCATGGTACGCACCATATCCAATAGGGTGCAACTATGATGTTCGGACACACCATCACACTATGGTGTTCCAGGCGGTATTAATTGCGAAACAATTTCCACAATGTCTTAATTGTGTGCCAAAACTCGTAACTCAGATATTCATCTCTATGATCATATCATAGACAT
>NC_041382.1:731509472-731537643 GCF_002162155.2 Triticum dicoccoides
TGTTTCATCAAGTAAATATTCTCAACATCTACTCGAATCATCTGTGAAGTAAGAACATAACGATATTCACTGCATGCCTCAGCACTCATTGGACTGCACACATCAAAATGTGTTACTTCCAACAAGTTGCTATCTTGTTCCATCTTACTGAAAACGAGGCTTTTCAGTCATCTTGCCCATGTGGTATGATTTGCATATCTCAAGTGATTCAAAATCAAGTGAGTCCAAACGATCCATCTGCATGGAGTTTCTTCATGCGTATACACCAATAGACATGGTTCGCATGTCTCAAACTTTTCAAAAACGAGTGAGTCCAAAGATCCATCAACATGGAGCTTCTTCATGCGTTTTATACCATTATGACTTACATGGCAGTGCCACAAGTAAGTGGTACTATCATTACTATCTTATATCTTTTGGCATGAAAATGTGTATCACTACGATCGAGATTCAATAAACCATTCCTTTAGGTGCAAAACCATTGAAGGTATTATTCAAATAAATAGAGTAACCATTATTCTCTTTAAATGAATAACCGTATTGCGATAGACATAATCCAATCATGTCTATGCTCAACGCAAACACACAATGACAGTTATTCAGGTTTAATAATAATCTTGATGGTAGAGGGAGCGTGCGATGTTTGATCACATCAAACTTGGAAACACTTCCAACACATATCGTCAGCTCACCTTTAGCTAGTCTCTGTTTATTCCGTAGCTCTTTTATTTCGAGTTACTAACACTTAGCAACTGCACCGGTATCTTAATACCCTGGTGCTACTAGGAGTACTAGTAAAGTACACATTAACATAATGTATATCCAATATACTTCTATCGACCTTGCCAGCCTTCTCATCTACCAAGTATCTAGGGTAATGCTACTCCAGTGGCTGCTCCCTTATTACAGAAGCACTTAGTCTCGGGTTTGGGTTCAACCTTGGGTTTCTTCACTAGAGCACCAGCTGATTTGCCGTTTCATGAAGTATCCCTTCTTGCCCTTGCCCTTCTTGAAACTAGTGGTTTCACCAACCATCAACAATTAATGCTCCTTCTTGATTTCTACTTTCGCGATGTCAAACAACGCGAATACCTCAAGGATCATCATCTCTATCCTTGATATGTTATAGTTCATCACGAAGCTCTAGCAGCTTGGTGGCAATGACTTTGGGGAAACATCACTATCTCATCTGGAAGATCAACTCCCACTCGATTCAAGTGATTGTTGCACTCAGACAATCTGAGCACAAGCTCAACGATTGAGCTTTTCTCCCTGAGTTTGCAGGCTAAGAAAATCGTCGGAGGTCTTATACCTCTTGACGTGGGCACGAGCCTGAAATCCTAATTTCAGCCCTCGAAACATCTCATATGTTCCGCGATGTTTCGAAAAACATCTTTGGTGCCTCTACTTAAGCCATTTAACTGAACTATCATGTAGTTATCAAAACGAGTATGTCCGATGTTCGCAACATCCACAGACGACGTTTGGGGTTCAGCACACTGAGCGGTGCATTAAGTACATAAGCTTTCTACTGTCCGCATAATCGCTACTATCAACTTTCAACTATATTTTCTCTAGGAACATATCTAAAAAGTGGAACTAAAGCGCGAGCTTACGACATAATTTGCAAAGATCTTTTGACTATGTTCAGGATAATTAAGTTCATCTTATGAACTCCCACTCAGATAGACATCCCTCTGGTCATCTAAGTGATTACATGATCCAAGTCAACTAGGCCGTGTCCGATCATCACGTGAGACGGACTAGTCATCATCGGTGAACATCTTCATGTTGATCGTATCTACTATACGACTCATGCTCGATCTTTCGGTCTCCGTGTTCCGAGGCCATGTCTGTACATGCTAGGCTCGTCAAGTGAACCCTAAGTGTATTGCGTGTGTAAATCTGTCTTACACCCGTTGTATGTGAACGTAAGGATCTATCACACCCGATCATCACGTGGTGCTTCGAAACGACGAACTGTAGCAACGGTGCACAGTTAGGGGAGAACACTTCTTGAAATTGTTGTAAGGGATCATCTTATTTACTACCGTCGTTCTAAGTAAACAAGATGCATAAACATGATAAACATCACATGCAATCAAATAGTGACATGATATGGCCAATATCATTTTGCTCCTTTTGATCTCCATCTTCGGGGCTCCATGATCATCATCGTCACCGGCATGACACCATGATCTCCATCATCATGATCTCCATCATCGTGTCTTCATGAAGTTGTCTCGCCAACTATTACTTCTACTACTATGGCTACCGGTTAGCAATAAAGTAAAGTAATTACATGGCGTTGTTCAATGACACACAGGTCATACAATAAATTTAAGACAACTCCTATGGCTCCTGCCGGTTGTCATACTCATCGACATGCAAGTCATGAATCCTATTACAAGAACATGATCAATCTCATACATCACATATCATTCATCACATTCTTCTTGGCCATATCACATCACAAAGCATACCCTGCAAAAACAAGTTAGACGTCCTCTAATTGTTGTTTGCATGTTTTACGTGGCTGCTATGGGTTTCTAGCAAGAACGTTTCTTACCTACGCAAAACCACAACGTGATATGCCAATTGCTATTTACCCTTCATAAGGACCCTTTTCATCGAATCTGTTCCGACTAAAGTGGGAGAGACTGGCACCCGCTAGCCACCTTATGCACCAAGTGCATGTCATTCGGTGGAACCTGTCTCACGTAAGAGTACGTGTAAGGTCGGTCCGGGCCGCTTCATCCCACAATACCGTCGAAACAAGATTGGACTAGTAACGGTAAGCATATTGAACAACATCAACGCCCACAACTACTTTGTGTTCTACTCGTGCAAAGAATCTACGCAATAGACCTAGCTCATGATGCCACTATTGGGGAACGTAGCAGAAATTCAATATTTTCCTACGTGTCACCAAGATCTATCTATGGAGAAACCAGCAACGAGGGGAAGGAGAGTGCATCTACATACCCTTGTAGATCGCTAAGCGGAAGCGTTCAAGAGAACGGGGTTGAAGGAGTCGTACTCGTCGTGATCCAAATCACCGAAGATCCTAGTGCCGAACGGACGGCACCTCCGCGTTCAACACACGTACAACCCGGTGACGTCTCCCATGCCTTGATCCAGCAAGGAGAGAGGGAGAGGTTGAGTAAGACTCCATCCAGCAGCAGCACAACGGCGTGTTGGTGGTGGAGGAGCGTGGCAATCTAGCAGGGCTTCGCCAAGCACCACGGGAGAGGAGAAGGAGGAAGAGAGGCAGGGCTGCCCCAAGAGGGAGAAGTTCTCATGTGTTGGGCTGCCCCAAAAACCTCCAATATATATAGGGGAAGGGGAGGGCTGCGCCCCCTCTAGGGTTTCCACCCCCTAGGGGTGGCGGCCAGCCCTAGATGGGTTTTGGGGGGGCGGCCAAGAGGGGAGAGAGGGGAGGCGCCCACTAGGTGGGCCTTAAGGCCCATCTGGACTAGGGTTTGCCCCCTCCCACTCTCCCTTGCGCCTTGGGCCCCTTGTGGGGGGCGCACCAGCCCACCTAGGGGCTGGTCCCCTCCCACACTTGGCCCACGCAGCCTTCTGGGGCAGGTGGCCCCACTTGGTGGACCCCCGGGACCCTCCCGGTGGTCCCGGTACATTACCGATATCGCCCGAAACTTTTCCGGTGACCAAAACAGGACTTCCCATATATAAATCTTTACCTCCGGACCATTCCGAAACTCCTCGTGACGTCCGGGATCTCATCTGGGACTCCGAACAACATTCGGTAACCACATACAAGCTTCCTTTATAACCCTAGCGTCACCGAACCTTAAGTGTGTAGACCCTACGGGTTCGGGAGACATGCAGACATGACCGAGACGTTCTCCGGTCAATAACCAACAGCGGGATCTGGATACCCATGTTGGCTCCCACATGTTCCACGATGATCTCATCGGATGAACCACGATGTCAAGGACTCAATCGATCCCGTATACAATTCCCTTTGTCTAGCGGTATTGTACTTGCCCGAGATTCGATCGTCGGTATACCGATACCTTGTTCAATCTCGTTACCGGCAAGTCTCTTTACTCGTTCCGTAACACATCATCCCGTGATCAACTCCTTGATCACATTATGCACATTATGATGATGTCCTACCGAGTGGGCCCAAAGATACCTCTCCGTTTACACGGAGTGACAAATCCCAGTCTCGATTCGTGCCAACCCAACAGACACTTTTGGAGATACCTGTAATGCACCTTTATAGCCACCTAGTTACGTTGTGACGTTTGGTACACCCAAAGCATTCCTACGGTATCCGGGAGTTGCACAATCTCATGGTCTAAGGAAAAGATACTTGACATTAGAAAAGCTTTAGCATACGAACTACATGATCTGTGCTAGGCTTAGGATTGGGTCTTTTCCATCACATCATTCTCCTAATGATGTGATCCCGTTATCAATGACATCCAATGTCCATGGTCAGGAAACCGTAACCATTTATTGATCAACGAGCTAGTCAACTAGAGGCTTACTAGGGACATGGTGTTGTCTATGTACCCACACATGTATCTGAGTTTCCTATCAATACAATTATAGCATGGATAATAAATGATTATCATGAACAAGGAAATAATAATAATAACTAATTTATTATTGCCTCTAGGGCATATTTCCAACACGGTGGAAGCGACTGAAGGATTCTGTCAATGACCGCGTCATCCGGGAGATTAACTCCCAGCTGAGTCAAGCGGTTATGCAACCCAGACATTTTGAGTATGTGCTCACTGACAGAACTATTTTCCTCCATCTTACAGCTGAAGAACTTGTCGGAGACTTCATATCTCTCGACCCGGGCATGAGCTTGAAAAACCATTTTCAGCTCTTCGAACATCTCATATGCTCCGTGTCTCTCAAAACTCTTTTGGAGCCCCGGTTCTAAGCTGTAAAGCATGCCGCACTGAACAAGGGAGTAATCATCAGCACGTGTCTGCCAAGCATTCATAATGTCTTGGTTCTGTGGGACGGGTGCGTCACCTAGCGGTGCTTCTAGGACATAATCTTTCTTGGCAGCTATGAGGATGATCCTCAGGTTCCGGACCCAGTCTGTATAGTTGCTGCCATCGTCTTTCAGCTTGGTTTTCTCTAGGAACACATTGAAGTTGAGGACAACGTGGGCCATTTGATCTACAAGACATATTGTAAAGATTTTAGACTAAGTTCATGATAATTAAGTTCATCTAATCAAATTATTAAATGAACTCCCACTCAGATAGACATTCCTCCAGTCATCTAAGTATAACATGATCCGAGTTAACTAGGCCGTGTCTGATCATCACGTGAGACGGACTAGTCAACATCGGTGAACATCTTCATGTTGATCGTATCTTCTATACGACTCATGCTCGACCTTTCGGTCTTCTGTGTTCTGAGGCCATGTCTGTACATGCTAGGCTCGTCAAGTCAACCTAAGTGTATTGCGTGTGTAAATCTGGCTTACACCCGTTGTATTCGAACGTTAGAATCTATCACACCCGATCATCACGTGGTGCTTCGAAACAACGAACCTTCGCAACGGTGCACAGTTAGGGGGAACACTTTCTTGAAATTATTACGAGGGATCATCTTATTTAAGCTACCGTCGTTCTAAGCAAATAAGATGTAAAACATGATAAACATCACATGCAATCAAATAGTGACATGATATGGCCATTATCATTTGCTCCTTTTGATCTCCATCTTCGGGGCTCCATGATCATCGTTGTCACCGGCATGACACCATGATCTCCATCATCATGATCTCCATCATCGTGTCTTCTTGAAGTTGTCTCGTCATCTATTATTTCTACTACTATGGCTAACGCTTTAGAAATAAAGTAAAGTAATTACATGACGTTTATGTTGACACGCAGGTCATAAATAAATAAATAAAGACAACTCCTATGGCTCCTGCCGGTTGTCATACTCATCGACATGCAAGTCGCGATTCCTATTACAAGAACATGATCATCTCATACATCACATATATCATTCATCACATCCTTTGGCCATATCACATCACAAAACACTTGCTGCAAAAACAAGTTAGACGTCCTCTAATTGTTGTTGCAAGTTTTTTACGTGGCTGCTATAGGATTCTAGCAAGAACGTTTCTTACCTACGCCAAAACCACAACGTGAATTGCCAATTTCTATTTACCCTTCACAAGGACCCTGTTCATTGAATCCGATCCGACTAAAGTGGGAGAGACAGACACCCGCCAGCCACCTTATGCAACTCGTGCATGTCAGTCGGTGGAACCGGTCTCACGTAAGCGTACGTGTAAGGTTGGTCCGGGCCACTTCATCCCATAATGCCGTCGAATCAAGATAAAAATAGTAACGGCAAGATAATTGACAATATCAACGCCTACAACTGCTTTGTGTTCTACTCGTGCATAGTAACTACTCATAGACCTAGCTCATGATGCCACTGTTGGGGAACGTAGCAGAATTTTAAAATTTTCTACGCATCACCAAGATCAATCTATGGAGTCATCTAGCAACGAGGGAGAGAGGAGTGCATCTACATACCCTTGTAGATCACGAGCGGAAGCGTTCAAGAGAACAGGGTTGATGGAGTCGTACTCGACGTGATCCAAATCACCGAAGATCCTAGCGCCGAACGGACGGCACCTCCGCGTTCAACACACGTACGGAGCGAGGACGTCTCCCGCGCCTTGATCCAGCAAGGAGGAGGGAGAGGTTGAGGAAGAGGGCTCCAACAGCAGCACGACGGCGTGGTGGTGGTGAAGCTGCAGTACTCCGGCAGGGCTTCGCCAAGCTCTTATGGAGGAGGAGAGGTGTTGGGGAGGGGAGGGGCTGCGCCTTGGATGTTGTATGCAACCCTCCCCTTGAAGGAAATATGCCCTAGAGGCAATAATAAAGTTATTATTTATTTCCTTATATCATGATAAATGTTTATTATTCATGCTAGAATTGTATTAACCGGAAACATAATACATGTGTGAATACATAGACAAACAGAGTGTCACTAGTATGCCTCTACTTGACTAGCTCGTTAATCAAAGATGGTTATGTTTCCTAACCATAAACAAAGAGTTGATATTTGATTAACGGGATCACATCATTAGGTGAATGATCTGATTGACATGACCCATTCCATTAGCTTAGCACCCGATCGTTTAGTATGTTGCTATTACTTGCTTCATGACTTATACATGTTCCTATGACTATGAGATTATGCAACTCCCGTTTGCCGGAGGAACACTTTGTGTGCTACCAAACGTCATAACGTAAATGGGTGATTATAAAGGTGCTCTACAGGTGTCTCCAAAGGTACATGTTGGGTTGGCGTATTTCGAGATTAGGATTTGTCACTCCGATTGTCGGAGAGGTATCTCTGGGCCCTCTCGGTAATACACATCACATAAGCCTTGCAAGCATTGCAACTAATGAGTTAGTTGCGAGATGATGTATTACGGAACGAGTAAAGAGACTTGCCGGTAACAAGATTGAACTAGGTATGGGATACCGACGATCGAATCTCGGGCAAGTAACATACCGATGACAAAGGGAACAACGTATGTTGTTATGCGGTCTGACCGATAAAAGATCTTCGTAGAATATGTAGGAGCCAATATGAGCATCCAGGTTCCGCTATTGGTTATTGACCGGAGGCATGTCTCGGTCATGTCTACATTGTTCTCGAACCCGTAGGGTCCGCACGCTTAAGGTTTCGATGACAGTTATATTATGAGTTTATGAGTTTTGATGTACCGAAGTTAGTTCGGAGTCCCGGATGTGATCACGGACATGACGAGGAGTCTCAAAATGGTCGAGACATAAAGATTGATATATTGGACGGCTATATTCGGACACCAGAAGTGTTCCGGGGAAGTTTCGGATAAAACCGGAGCACCGGGGGGTTACCGGAACCCCCCGGGGGGTTAATGGGCCTCATGGGCCTAAAGTGGAGAAGAGGAGGGGCTGCCAGGGCAGGCCGCGCGCCCCCTCTCCCCCTAGTCCGAATTGGACAAGGAGGGAGGGGCGGCGCTCCCCCCCCCTTTTCCTTCTCTCCTTCCCCCTCTCCTACTTGGACAAGGAAAGGGAGGGGAGTCCTACTCCCGGTAGGAGTAGGACTCCTCCTGTGCGCCTCCTACTAGGGCCGGCCGCACCCCCCTTGGATCCTTTATATATGGAGGCAAGGGGCACCCCTAGACACACAAGTTGATCCACGTGATCATATTCTTAGCCGTGTGCGGTGCCCCCTTCCACCATAGTCCTCGATAACATTGTAGCAGTGCTTAGGCGAAGCCCTGCGACAGTAGTACATCAAGATCGTCACCACGCCGTCGTGCTGATGGAACTCTTCCCCGACACTTTGCTGGATCGGAGTCCGGGGATCGTCCTCGAGCTGAACGTGTGCTAGAACTCGGAGGTGCCGTAGTTTCGGTGCTTGATCGGTCGGGCCGTGAAGACGTACGACTACATCAACCAAGTTAACACTTCCGTTGTCGATCTACAAGGGTACATAGATCACACTCTCCCCCTCTCGTTGCTATGCATCACCATGATCTTGCGTGTGCGTAGGAATTTTTTTGAAATTACTATGAAACCCAACAGTGGCATCCGAGCCTAGGTTATATATGTTGATGATATATGCACGAGTAGAACACAAGTGAGTTGTGGGTGATATAAGTCATACTGCTTACCAGCATGTCATACTTTGGTTCAGCAGTATTGTTGGACGAAGCGGCCCGGACCGACATTACGCGTACGCTTACGCGAGACTGGTTCTCCCGACGTGCTTTGCACATAGGTGGCTTGCGGGTGACAGTTTCTCCAACTTTAGTTGAACCGAGTGTGGCTACGCCCGGTCCTTGCGAAGGTTAAAACAGCACCAACTTGACAAACTATCGTTGTGGTTTTGATGCGTAGGTAAGATTGGTTCTTGCTTAAGCCCGTAGCAGCCACGTAAAACTTGCAACAACAAAGTAGAGGACGTCTAACTTGTTTTTGCAGGGCATGTTGTGATGTGATATGGTCAAGACATGATGCTAAATTTTATTGTATGACATGATCATGTTTTGTAACCGAGTTATCGGCAACTGGCAGGAGCCATATGGTTGTCGCTTTATTGTATGCAATGCAATCGTGCTGTAATGCTTTACTTTATCACTAAGCGGTAGCGATAGTCGTGGAAGCATAAGATTGGCGAGACGACAACGATGCTACGATGGAGATCAAGGTGTCGCGCCGGTGACGATGGTGATCATGACGGTGCTTCGAAGATGGAGATCACAAGCACAAGATGATGATGGCCATATCATATCACTTATATTGATTACATGTGATGTTTATCTTTTATGCATCTTATCTTGCTTTGATTGACGGTAGCATTATAAGATGATCTCTCACTAATTATCAAGAAGTGTTCTCCCTGAGTATGCACCGTTGCGAAAGTTCTTCGTGCTGAGACACCACGTGATGATCGGGTGTGATAGGCTCTACGTTCAAATACAACGGGTGCAAAACAGTTGCACACGCGGAATACTCAGGTTATACTTGACGAGCCAAGCATATACAGATATGGCCTTGGAACACGGAGACCGAAAGGTCGAGCGTGAATCATATAGTAGATATCATCAACATAGTGATGTTCACCAATGAAACTACTCCATCTCACATGATGATCGGGCATGGTTTAATTGATTTGGATCACGTAATCACTTAGAGGATTAGAGGGATGTCTATCTAAGTGGGAGTTCTTTAAGTAAATTAATTGAACCTATATTTATCATGAAACTTAGTACCTGATAGTATCTTGCTTGTTTTTGCTTGATTGTAGATAGATGGCTCGTGCTGTTGTTCCGTTGAATTTTAATGCGTTCCTTGAGAAAGCAAAGTTGAAAGATGATGGTAGCAATTACACGGACTGGGTCCGTAACATGAGGATTATCCTCATTGCTGCACAAAAGAATTACGTCCTGGAAGCACCGCTGGGTGCCAGGCCTGCTGCTAGAGCAACACCAGATGTTATGAACGTCTGGCAGAGCAAAGCTAATGACTACTCGATAGTTCAGTGTGCCATGCTTTACGGCTTAGAACCGGGACTTCAACGACGTTTTGAACGTCATGGAGCATATGAGATGTTCCAGGAGTTGAAGTTAATATTTCAAGCAAATGCCCGGATTGAGAGATATGAAGTCTCCCATAAGTTCTATAGCTGCAAGATGGAGGAGAACAGTTCTGTCAGTGAGCATATACTCAAAACGTCTGGGTATAATAATCACTTGATTCAATTGGGAGTTATTCTTCCAGATGATTGCGTCATTGACAGAATTCTCCAATCACGGCCACCAAGCTACAAGAGCTTCGTGATGAACTATAATATGCAAGGGATGAATAAGACTATTCCCGAGCTCTTCGCAATGCTGAAAGCTGCAGAAGTAGAAATCAAGAAGGAGCATCAAGTGTTGATGGTCAACAAGACCACTAGTTTCAAGAAAAAGGGCAAAGGGAAGAAGAAGGGGAACTTCAAAAAGAACGTCAAGCAAGTTGCTGCTCAAGAGAAGAAACCCAAACCTGGACCTAAGCCTGAATCTGAGTGCTTCTACTTCAAGCAGACTGGTCACTGGAAGCGGAACTGCCCCAAGTATTTGGCGGATAAGAAGGATGGCAAGGTGAACAAAGGTATATGTGATATACATGTTATTGATGTGTACCTTACTAATGCTCGCAGTAGCACCTGGGTATTTGATACTGGTTCTGTTGCTAATATTTGCAACTCGAAACAGGGACTACGGATTAAGCGAAGATTGGCTAAGGACGAGGTGACGATGCGCGTGGGAAACGGTTCCAAAGTCGATGTGATCGCAGTCGGCACGCTACCTCTACATCTACCTTCGGGATTAATATTAGACCTAAATAATTGTTATTTGGTGCCAGCGTTAAGCATGAACATTATATCTGGATCTTGTTTAATGCGAGACGGTTATTCATTTAAATCTGAGAATAATGGTTGTTCTATTTATATGAGTAATATCTTTTATGGTCATGCACCCTTAAAGAGTGGTCTATTTTTATTGAATCTCGATAGTAGTGACACACATATTCATAGTGTTGAAGCCAAAAGATGCAGAGTTGATAATGATAGTGCAACTTATTTGTGGCACTGCCGTTTAGGTCATATCGGTGTAAAGCGCATGAAGAAACTCCATACTGATGGACTTTTGGAACCACTTGATTATGAATCACTTGGTACTTGCGAACCGTGCCTCATGGGCAAGATGACCAAAACACCGTTCTCCGGTACTATGGAGAGAGCAACAGATTTGTTGGAAATCATACATACAGATGTATGTGGTCCGATGAATATTGAGGCTCGTGGCGGATATCGTTATTTTCTCACCATCACAGATGACTTAAGCAGATATGGGTATATCTACTTAATGAAACACAAGTCTGAAACATTTGAAAAGTTCAAAGAATTTCAGAGTGAAGTAGAAAATCATCGTAACAAGAAAATAAAATTCCTACGATCTGATCGTGGAGGAGAATATTTGAGTTATGAGTTTGGTGTACATTTGAAAAATTGTGGAATAGTTTTGCAACTCACGCCACCCGGAACACCACAGCGTAATGGTGTGTCCGAACGTCGTAATCGTACTTTACTAGATATGGTGCGATCTATGATGTCTCTTACTGATTTACAGCTATCGTTTTGGGGATACGCTCTAGAGACGGCCGCATTCACGTTAAATAGGGCACCATCAAAATCCGTTGAGACGACGCCTTATGAACTGTGGTTTGGCAAGAAACCAAAATTGTCATTTCTGAAAGTTTGGGGCTGCGATGCTTATGTGAAAAAGCTTCAACCTGATAAGCTCGAACCCAAATCGGAGAAATGTGTCTTCATAGGATATCCAAAGGAAACTATTGGATACACCTTCTATCACAGATCCGAAGGCAAGACTTTTGTTGCTAAATTCGGAAACTTTCTGGAGAAGGAGTTTCTCTCGAAAGAAGTGAGTGGGAGGAAAGTAGAACTTGACGAGGTAATTGTACCTGCTCCCTTATTGGAAAGTAGTGCATCACAGAAAACTATTATGTGACACCTACACCAGTTAGTGAGGAAGCTAATGATGATGATCATGAAACTTTAGAACAAGATACTACTGAACCTCGTAGATCAACCAGAGTGAGATCCGCGCCAGAGTGGTACGGTAATCCTGTTCTGGAAGTCATGCTACTAGATCATGACGAACCTACGAACTATGAAGAAGCGATGGTGAGCCCAGATTCCGCAAAATGGCTTGAAGCCATGAAATCTGAGATGGGATCCATGTATGAGAACAAAGTATGGACTTTGGTTGACTTGCCCGATGATCGGCAAGCAATTGAGAATAAATGGATCTTCAAGAAGAAGACCGACGCTGACGGTAATATTACTGTCTACAAAGCTCGACTTGTCGCAAAAGGTTTTCGGCAAGTTCAAGGGATTGACTACGATGAGACCTTCTCACCCGTAGCGATGCTTAAGTCTGTCTGAATCATGTTAGCAATTGCCGCATTTTATGATTATGAAATTTGGCAGATGGATGTCAAAACTGCATTCCTGAATGGATTTCTGGAAGAAGAGTTGTATATGATGCAACCAGAAGGTTTTGTCGATCCAAAGGGAGCTAACAAAGTGTGCAAGCTCCAGCGATCCATTTATGGACTGGTACAAGCCTCTCGGAGTTGGAATAAACGCTTTGATAGTGTGATCAAAGCATTTGGTTTTATACACACTTTTGGAGAAGCCTGCATTTACAAGAAAGTGAGTGGGAGCTCTGTAGCATTTCTGATATTATATGTGGATGACATATTACTAATTGGAAATGATATAGAATTTCTGGATAGCATAAAGGGATACTTGAATAAGAGTTTTTCAATGAAAGACCTCGGTGAAGCTGCTTACATATTAGGCATTAAGATCTATAGAGATAGATCAAGACGCTTAATTGGACTTTCACAAAGCACATACCTTGACAAAGTTTTGAAGAAGTTCAAAATGGATCAAGCAAAGAAAGGGTTCTTGCCTGTGTTACAAGGTGTGAAGTTGAGTAAGACTCAATGCCCGACCACTTCAGAAGATAGAGAGAAAATGAAAGATGTTCCCTATGCTTCAGCCATAGGCTCTATCATGTATGCAATGCTGTGTACCAGACCTGATGTGTGCCTTGCTATAAGTCTAGCACGGAGGTACCAAAGTGATCCAGGAGTGGATCACTAGACAGCGGTCAAGAACATCCTGAAATACCTGAAAAGGACTAAGGATATGTTTCTCATATATGGAGGTGACAAAGAGCTCATCGTAAAAGGTTACGTTGATGCAAGCTTTGACACTGATCCGGACGATTCTAAATCGCAAACCGGATACGTGTTTACATTAAACGGTGGAGCTGTCAGTTGGTGCAGTTCTAAACAAAGCGTTGTAGCGGGATCTACATGTGAAGCGGAGTACATAGCTGCTTCGGAAGCAGCAAATGAAGGAGTCTCGATGAAGGAGTTCATATCCGATCTAGGTGTCATACCTAGTGCATCGGGTCCAATGAAAACCTTTTGTGACAATACTAGTGCAATTGCCTTGGCAAAGGAATCCAGATTTCACAAGAGAACCAAGCACATCAAAAGACGCTTCAATTCCATCCGGGATCTAGTCCAGGTGGGAGACATAGAGATTTTCAAGATACTTACAGATCTGAATGTTGCAGACCCGTTGACTAAGCCTCTTCCACGAGCAAAAACATGATCAGCACCAAGGCTCCATGGGTGTTAGAATCATTACTGTGTAATCTAGATTATTAACTCTAGTGCAAGTGGGAGACTGAAGGAAATATGCCCTAGAGGCAATAATAAAGTTATTATTTATTTCCTTATGTCATGATAAATGTTTATTATTCATGCTAGAATTATATTAACCGGAAACATAATACATGTGTGAATACATAGACAAACAGAGTGTCACTAGTATGCCTCTACTTGACTAGCTCGTTAATCAAAGATGGTTATGTTTCCTAACCATAAACAAAGAGTTGTTATTTGATTAACGGGATCACATCATTAGGTGAATGATCTGATTGACATGACCCATTCCATTAGCTTAGCACCCGATCGTTTAGTATGTTGCTATTACTTTCTTCATGACTTATACATGTTCCTATGACTATGAGATTATGCAACTCCCGTTTGCGGAGGAACACTTTGTGTGCTACGAAACGTCACAATGTAAATGGGTGATTATAAAGGTGCTCTACAGGTGTCTCCAAAGGTACATGTTGGGTTAGCGTATTTCGAGATTAGGATTTGTCACTCCGATTGTCGGAGAGGTATCTCTGGGCCCTCTCGGTAATGCACATCACTGAAGCCTTGCAAGCATTGCAACTAATGAGTTAGTTGCGGGATGATGTATTACGGAACGAGTAAAGAGACTTGCTGGTAATGAGATTGAACTAGGTATGGGATACCGACGATCGAATCTCGGGCAAGTAACATACCGATGACAAAGGGAACAACGTATGTTGTTATGCGGTCTGACCGATAAAAGATCTTCGTAGAATATGTAGGAGCCAATATGAGCATCCAGGTTCCGCTATTGGTTATTGACCGGAGACGTGTCTCGGTCATGTCTACATTGTTCTCGAACCCGTAGGGTTCGCACGCTTAAGGTTTCGATGACAGTTATATTATGAGTTTATGAGTTTTGATGTACCGAAGTTAGTTCGGAGTCTCGGATGTGATCACGGACATGACGAGGAGTCTCGAAATGGTTGAGACATAAAGATTGATATATTGGACGGCTATATTCGGACACCGGAAGTGTTCCGGGGAAGTTTCGGATAAAACCGGAGCACCGGGGGGTTACCGGAACCCCCCGGGGGGTTAATGGGCCTCATAGGCCTAAAGTGGAGAAGAGGAGGGGCTGCCAAGGCAGGCCGCGCGCCCCCTCTCCCCCTAGTCCGAATTGGATGAGGAGGGAGGGGCGGCGCCCCCCCTTTTCCTTCTCTCCTTCCCCCTCTCCTACTTAGACAAGGAAAGGGAGGGGAGTCCTACTCCCGGTAGGAGTAGGACTCCTCCTGCGCGCCTCCTACTAGGGCCGGCCGCACCCCCCCTTGGATCCTTTATATACGGAGGCAAGGGGCACCCCTAGACACACAAGTTGATCCACGTGATCATATTCTTAGCCATGTGCGGTGCCCCCTTCCACCATAGTCCTCGATAACATTGTAGCAGTGCTTAGGCGAAGCCCTGCGACAGTAGTACATCAAGATCGTCACCACGCCGTCGTGCTGACGGAACTCTTCCCCGACACTTTGCTGGATCGGAGTCCGGGGATCGTCATCGAGCTGAACGTGTGCTAGAACTTGGAGGTGTCGTAGTTTCGGTGCTTGATCGGTCGGGCCGTGAAGATGTACGACTACATCAACCAAGTTAACGCTTCCGTTGTCGATCTACAAGGGTACGTAGATCACACTCTCCCCCTCTCGTTGCTATGCATCACCATGATCTTGCGTGTGCGTAGGAATTTTTTTGAAATTACTACGAAACACAACACCGCTCACCCATCTATTTATAGGGGAAGGGGGAAGGGGGCCGGCCCCCTCTAGATGAGATCTAGAGGGGGGGCGGCGGCCAAGGGGAGGGGGGCTTGCCCCCCAAGCAAGGGGGCGCCCCCCATTAGGGTTTCCCCCAACCCTAGGCGCATGGGTCCTACGGGGGTGTGGCGCCCCAGCCCACTTGGGCTGGTTCCCTTCTCCATACAGCCCATAAGGCACTCCGGAAGAGGTGGCCCCTCCCGGTGGACCCCCGGAACCCCTCCGGTGGCCCCGGTACAATACCGATATGCCCCCGAACCTTTCCGGCGACCGTATGACAACTTACCATATATAAATCTTTACCTCCGGACCATTCCGGAACTCCTCGTGATGTCCGGGATCTCATCCGGGACTCCGAACAACATTCGGTAATCACATACAAGTCTTCCTAACAACCCTAGCATCACCGAACCTTAAGTGTGTAGACCCTACGGGTTCGGGAGACATGCAGACATGATCGAGACGACTCTACGGTCAATAACCAACAGCGGGATCTGGATACCCATGTTGGCTCCCACATGCTCCATGATGATCTCATCGGATGAACCATGATGTCGAGGATTCAATCAATCCGTATACAGTTCCCTTTGTCAATCGGTACATTACTTGCCCGAGACTCGATCGTCGGTATCCCAATACCTTGTTCAGTCTCGTTACCGGCAAGTCACTTTACTCGTACCGTAATGCATGATCCCGTGATCAACCACTTGATCACATTGAGCTCATTATGATGATGCATTACCGAGTGGGCCCAGAGATACCTCTCCGTCATACGGAGTGACAAATCCCAGTCTCGATTCGTGCCAACCCAACAGACACTTTCGGAGATACCTGTAATGTACCTTTATAGTCACCCAGTTATGTTGTGATGTTTGGCACACCCAAGGCACTCCTACGGTATCCGGGAGTTGCACAATCTCATGGTCTAAGGAAATGATACTTGACATTCAGAAAAGCTACAGCAAACGAACTACACGATCTTTGAGCTAAGCTTGGGATTGGGTCTTGTCCATCACATCATTCTCCTAATGATGTGATCCCGTTATCAACGACATCCAATGTCCATAGTCAGGAAACCATGACTATCTTTTGATCAACGAGCTAGTCAACTAGAGGCTCACTAGGGACGTGTTGTGGTCTATGTATTCACACATGTATTACGATTTCCGGATAACACAATTATAGCATGAACAATAGACAATTATCATGAACAAAGAAATATAATAATAACCATTTTATTATTGCCTCTAGGGCATATTTCCAACAAAAAGTTGCGCCAGGTTCAGGAGGTGCAACAGATCCAACAGCCGCCTTGACTTTCAATTTCATCTGTTGCGTCATAAGGTAGCAATGTTGAGACTCCTTGATTAAGTCCACGGGGTAGCTAGCAGGAGCCGTGAAGACAGGCTCCAGCTGAAGCAACTCGGTGGAAGCCACACTGCTTCTCCGCTGAGATGGCGGGGTAGCTTCGGGGGAAGCATCAGCAGGTCGCTTGCTGCGATGTGCTTCTTGTTCCTCTATCGCTTGTACCCTTGCGTGCAGTGTCTGCATTTGGGTCTGCTCCACTTCTTCCTCCTCTCCTGGCATTTGTAACCGCCTGTGTTCGGAAACCCAGCCTTCCACGGAACGGATCCTGGCGTGCCTCGTGTCCGTCTAGGGTCCTTAGTATTCTCGAGGGCCATTGTGAGCTTGTTGTTCTCTTTGTCTGGAACGAATGTCCCTTGCTGCGCTGCATCGATATACTGCCGAAGCTTCGTGACGGGTATTCGCAGTTGCTCGTTCGTCCAACGGCACTTCCCTGATACAGGGTCCAAGGTTCCGCCAACCCTGAAGAACCAAGTCCGGTAATGGTCTGGCCAGTTCAACGTAGAGAATATGAAATGGGTTTTAATAATCTATCTTACTATTATGGCAATACCTAGATCTATTCTTGCTTGTTATGCCTAGCTAGGGGCGTTAAACGATAGCGCTTGTTGGGAGACAACCCAATTTTATTTTTATTCCTTGCTTTTTTCTCCTGTTTAGTAATAAATAATTTATCTAGCCTCTGTTTTGGTTGTGTTTTTTGTGTTTAATTAGTGTTTGTGCCAAGTAGAACCGTTGGGAAGACTTGGGGAAAGTCTTGTTGAACTTGCTGTAAAAAACAGAAACTTTAGCGCTCACGAGAACTGCTGTCATTTTTATTTGGAAAGTTCTATTTACTTAATTCTTTTTGCAGATGATTAATAGATAAATTCCTCACGTCCAGGAATTTATTTTAGAATTTTTGGGATTCCAGATCTTGCTCTAGCTACATATTACTACAGACTGTTCTGTTTTTGACAGATTCTGTTTTTCGTGTGTTGTTTGCTTATTTTGATGAATCTATGGCTAGTAAAATAGTTTATAATCCATAGAAAAGTTGGCATACAGTAGGTTTAACACCAATATAAATAAAGAATGAGTTCATTACAGTACCTTTAAGTGGTCTTTTGTTTTCTTTCGCTAACGGAGTTCACGAGATTTTCTACTTTAAGTTTTGTGTTGTGAAGTTTTCAAGTTTTGGGTAAAGATTTGATGGATTATGGAACAAGGAGTGGCAAGAGCCTAAGCTTGGGATTCCCATGGCACCCCCAAGATAATCTAAGGACACCTAAAAGCCAAAGCTTGGGGATGCCCCGGAAGGCATCCCCTCTTTCGTCTACTTCTATCGGTAACTTTACTTGGAGCTATATTTTTATTCACCACATGATATGTGTTTTGCTTGGAGCGTCTTTTATGATTTGAGTCTTTGCTTGTTAGTCTACCACAATCATCCTTGCTGTACATACCCTTTGATAGAGTCATAATTGATTTGGAATTTGATAGAATACTCTATGTGCTTCACTTATATCTTTTGAGCTTTATAGTTTTTCTCTAGTGCTTCACTTATATCTTTTAGAGCACGGTGGTGGATTTGTTTTATAGAAACTATTTATCTCTCATGCTTCACTTAGATTATTTTGAGAGTCTTATTAGCATGGTAATTTGCTTAAAATCCTAATATGCTTGGTATGCAAGATTAATAATAAAACTTTCTTATGAGTGTGTTGAATACTAAGAAATGTTTGATGCTTGATGATTGTTTTGAGATATGGAGGTAATAATATCAAAGTCATGCTAGTTGAGTAGTTGTGAAATTGAGAAATACTTGTGTTGAAGTTTTCAAGTCCCGTAGCATGCACGTATGGTAAACGTTATGCAACAAATTTGAAACATGAGGTGTTATTTGATTGTCTTCCTTATGAGTGGCGGTCGGGGACGAGCGATGGTCTTTTCCTACCAATCTATCCCCCTAGGAGCATGTGTGTAGTGCCGAAATTTTTGATGACTTGTAGATTTTTGCAATAAGTATGTGAGTTATTTATGACTAATGTTGAGTCCATGGATTATACGCACTCTCATCCTACCATCCTTGCTAGCCTCTTCGGTACCGTGCATTGCCCTTTCTCACATTGAGAGTTGGCGCAAACTTCGTCGGTGCATCCAAACCCCGTGATATGATACGCTCTTTCACACATAAACCTCCTTATATCTTCCTCAAAACAGCCACCATACCTACCTATTATGGCATTTCCATAGCCATTCCGAGATATATTGCCATGCAACTTTCCATCATTCCGTTCATCATGACACATTCATCATTGTCATATTGCTTAGCATGATCATGTAGTTGACATAGTATTTGTGGCAAAGCCACCGTTCATAATCCTTTCATACATGTCACTCTTGGTTCATTGCATATCCCGGTACACCGCCGGAGGCATTCATATAAAGTCATCTTTGTTCTAGTATCGAGTTTTAATCATTGAGTTGTAAATAAATAGAAGTGTGATGATCATCATTATTAGAGCATTGTCCCAAGTGAGGAATTAAAAAAGGCCATAAAAAGAGAAGGCCCAAAAAAAGAGAAAGGCCATAAAAAAAGAAAAGGCCCAAAAAATGAGAGAAAAAGAGAGAAGGGACAATGTTACTATCCTTTTACCACACTTGTGTTTCAAAGTAGCACCATGATCTTCATAGTAGAGAGTCTCTCATGTTATCACTTTCATATACTAGTGGGAATTTTTCATTATAGAACTTGGCTTGTATATTCCAACAATGGGCCTCCTCAAGTGCCCTAGGTCTTCGTGAGCAAGCAAGTTGGATGCACACCCACTTAGTTTCTTTTGTTGAGCTTTCATACATTTATAGCTGTAGTGCATCCGTTGCATGGCAATTCCTACTCTTTGCATTAACATCAATCGGTGGGCATCTCCATAGCCCATTGATTAGCCTCGTTGATGTGAGACTTTCTCCTTTTTTGTCTTATCCACATAACCCCCTCATTATATTCTATTCCACCCCTAGTGCTATGTCCATGGCTCGCGCTCATATATTGCGTGAAAGTTTATAGGTTTGAGATTACTAAAGTATGAAACAATTGCTTGGCTTATCATCAGGGTTGTGCATGATGACAACATTCTTGTGTGGCGAAAATGAAACATGACTAAACTATATGATTTTGTAGGGATGAACTTTCTTTGGCCATGTTATTTTGAGAAGACATAGTTTCTTAGTTAGTATGCTTGAAGTATTATCATTTTTATGTCAATATGAACTGTTGTCTTGAATCTTTCGGATCTGAATATTCATACCACAATTAAGAAGAATTACATTAAAATTATGCCAAGTAGCACTCCGCATCACAAATTCTGTTTTTATCATTTACCTACTCGAGGACGAGCAGGAATTAAGCTTGGGGATGCTTGATACGTCTCCAGCGTATCTATAATTTTTGATTGCTCCATGCTATATTATCTACTGTTTTGGACTATACTGGGCTTTATTTTCCACTTTTATATTATTTTTGGGACTAACCTATTAACCGGAGGCCAGCCCAGAATTGCTGTTTTTTTGCCTATTTCAGTGTTTTGGAGAAACAGAATATCAAACGGAGTCCAAACGGAATGAAACCTTCGAAACGTGATTTTCTCATCAAATAAGATCCAGGAGACTTGGACCGTCCGTCAAGAAAGCCACGAGGCGGTCACGAGGGTGGAGGGCGCGCCCCCTGCCTCGTGGGCCCCTCGAAGCTCCACCGACGTACTTCTTCCTCCTATATATATACCTTCGTACCCCCGAACGACCGGGGACGGAGCCAAAACACTAATTCCACCGCCGCAACTTTCTGTATCCACGAGATCCCATCTTGGGGCCTGTTCCGGAGCTTCGCCGGAAGGGGCATCGATCACGGAGGGCTTCTACATCATCATCCAAGCCCCTCTGATGAAGTGTGAGTATTTTATTTCAGACCTACGGGTCCATAGTTAGTAGCTAGATGGCTTCTTCTCTCTTTTTGGATCTCAATACAATGTTCTCCCCCTCTCTCGTGGAGATCTATTCAATGTAATCTTCTTTTTGCGGTGTGTTTATTGAGATCGATGAATTGTGGGTTTATGATCAAGTCTATCTATGAATAATATTTGAATCTTCTCTGAATTCTTTTATGTATGATTGGTTATCTTTGCAAGTCTCTTCAAATTATCAGTTTGGTTTGGCCTACTAGATTGGTTGTTCTTGCCATGGTAAAAGTGCTTAGCTTTGGGTTCGATCTTGTAGTGTCCTTTCCCAATGACAGAAGGGGCAGCAAGGCACGTATTGTATTGTTGCCATCGAGGATAACAAGATGGGGGTTTTATCATATTGCATGAAACTATCCCTCTACATCATGTCATCTTGCTTAAGGCGTTACTCTGTTTTTAACTTAATACTCTAGATGCATGCTGGATAGCGGTCGATGAGTGGAGTAATAGTCGTAGATGCAGGCAGGAGTCAGTCTACTTGTCTCGGACGTGATGCCTATATACATGATCATCCCTAGATATTCTCATAATTATGCTCAATTCTGTCAATTGCTCAACAGTAATTTGTTCACCCACCGTAGAATACTTATGCTCTTGAGAGAAGCCACTAGTGAAACCTATGGCCCCGGGGTCTCTTTCTCATCATATCAATCTCCATCACTTTATTATTGCTTTGCTTTTACTTTTTACTTTGCATCTCTATACCAAAAATATTATTTATCATCTCTATCAGGTCTCACTTTCGTAAGTGACCGTGAAGGGATTGACAACCCCTAAGCGCGTTGGTTGCATTGAGCTATTGTGTTTGTGTAGGTACGAGGGACTCGCGCGTAGCCTCCTACTGGATTGATACCTTGGTTCTCAAAAACTGAGGAAAATACTTACGCTACTTTGCTGCATCATCCTCTCCTCTTCGGGGAAATCCAATGCAGTGCTCAAGAGGTAGCAAGCCACCATGGGCCCATGAGGCAGGGGGCACGCCTAGGGGGTGGGCGCGCCCTGGACCCTCGTGGCCAGGTGCTTGCTCCCCCTGATATGTTCTCAGTGCCAGATATTCTCAAATATTCCAAAAAATCATATTTAAATTTCAGGGCATTTGGAGAACTTTTATTTTTGGGGTATTTTTTATTGCATGGATAATTCAGAAAACAGACAGGATATACTATTTTTGCTTTATCTAATATAAATAACAGAAAGTAAAAAGAGGGTACAGAGAGTTCTGTTTTATAAATTCATCCATCTCATGCTCATCAAAAGGAATCCACTAACAAGGTAGATCCGGTCTTATTAACAAACTCATTTTGAATAACATGAAACTGGAGAATTTTCGAATAACACTAGGTTACCTCAACGGGGATATGCACATCCCCAATAATAAGAATATCATATTTCTTCTTGACAGTAGGAAGAGGAAATTCAAAACCACCAATAGTAATTGTTGAAATTTTTCCAGTGGAATTGATACTGTGGACTTGAGGTTGTTTCCTCGGAAAGTGTACCGTATGCTCATTACCATTAACATGAAAAGTGACATTGCCTTTGGTGCAATCAATAACAGCCCCTGCAGTATTCAAAAAGGGTCTTCCAAGAACAATAGACATACTATCGTCCTTGGGAATATCAAGAATAACAAAGTCCGTTAAAATAGTAACGTTTGCAACCACAACATGCACATCCTCACAAATACCGACAGGTATAGCAGTTGATTTATCAGCCATTTGCAAAGATATTTCAGTAGGTGTCAACTTATTCAAATCAAGTCTACGATATAAAGAGAGAGGCATAACACTAACACCGGCTCCAAGATCACATAAAGCAGTTTTAACATAGTTTCTTTTAATGGAGCATGGTATAGTTGGTACTCCTGGATCTCCAAGTTTCTTTGGTATTCCACCCTTAAAAGTATAATTAGCAAGCATGGTGGAAATTTCACCTTCCGGTATCTTTCTTTTATTAGTAACAATTTCCTTCATATACTTAGCATAAGGATTCATTTTAAGCATATCAGTCAAACGCATACGCAAAAAGATAGGTCTAATCATTTCAGCAAAGCGCTCAAAATCATCATCATCCTTTTTCTTGGATGGTTTAGGAGGAAAAGGCATCGGTTTCTGAACCCATGGTTCTCTTTCTTTACCGTGCTTCCTAGCAACAAAGTCTCTCTTATCATAACGTTGATTCTTTGATTGTGGGTTATCAAGATCAACAGCAGGTTCAATTTCTACATCATTATTATTACTAGGTTGAGCATCAGCATGAACATCATCATTAACATTATCACTAGGTTCATATTCATTACCAGATTGTGTTTCAGCATCAGAGATAGAAATATCATTGGGATTCTCAGGTGTGTCAACAACAGGTTCACTAGAAGCATGCAAAGTCCTATCATTTTTCTTTTTCTTCCTTTTAGAAGGACTAGGTGCATCAATATTAATTCTCTGAGAATCTTGCTCAATTCTCTTAGGGTGGCCTTCATGATACAAAGGTTCTAGAGTCATTTAACCCCTCTAGTCATAACTCTAACAACATTATCATTTTTATTATTATTTAATTCATTGATCAAATCATTCTGAGCTTTAAGCACTTGTTCTACTTGAGTGGTAACCATAGAAGCATGTTTACTAATAAGTTTAAGTTCACCTTTAACATTAGCCATATAATCACCCAAGTGTTCAATCATATAAGCATTCTGTTTCAATTGTCTACCAACATAAGCATTGAAGTTTTCTTGTCTAACAATAAAGTTATCAAATTCATCTAAACATTGGCTAGCAAACTTAGCAGGAGGGATTTCAGCTTTATCATATCTATAGAGAGAGTTTACCTTTACTATTTGTGTCGGGTTATCAAGGCCGTGTGTTTCTTCAATAGGTGGTGAATTAAGACCATGTATTTCTTCAACCGGAGGTAAATTCTTAACATCTTCAGCTTTTATACCTTTTTCTTTCATAGATTTCTTTGCCTCTTGCATATCTTCAGGACTAAGAAATAGAATACCCCTTTTCTTCGGAGTTGGCTTAGGAGTTGGTTCAGGAAGTGTCCAATTATTTTCATTAGTCAACATATTTTTCAATAGCAATTCAGCTTGATCAACAGTTCTTTCCCTGAAAACACAACCAGCACAACTATCCAGGTAATCTCTGGAAGCATCGGTTAGTCCATTATAAAAGATATCAAGTATTTCATTTTTTTGAGAGGATGACCAGGAAAAGCATTAAGTAATTGGAGAAGCCTCCCCCAAGCTTGTGGGAGACTCTCTTCTTCAATTTGCACAAAATTATATATTTCCCTTAAAGCAGCTTGTTTCTTATGAGCGGGGAAATATTTAGCAAAGAAGTAGTAAATCATATCCTGGGGACTACGCACACAACCAGGATCAAGAGAATTAAACTATATCTTAGCATCACCCTTTAATGAGAACGGAAATAATTTAAGGATATAATAGTAGCGAGTTTTCTCATCATTAGTGAACAGGGTAGCTATATCATTTAATTTAGTAAGATGTGCCACAACAGTTTCAGATTCATAGCCATAGAAAGGATCAGATTCAACCAAAGTAATTATATCAGGATCAACTGAGAAATCATAATCCTTATCAGTAATAAAGATAGGTGAAGTAGCATAATCAGGATCATATTTCATTCTAGCATTCAGAGATTTTTCTTTCAACTTAGCTGATAGTTTCTTAAGATCACTTCTATCATTGCAGGCAAGAAAGTCTCTAGCAGTTTCTTCATCCATAACATAACCCTCAGGAACAACAGGAAATTCATATCTAGGGGGAGAATTTTCATCATCACTTTCATCAATATTATCTGTTTTAATAATTTCATTCTCTCTAGCCCTAGCAAGTTGTTCATCAAGAAATTCACCTTGTGGCGCAGTAGTATCAAGCATAGAAGTAGTTCCATCATAAGTATCATGCATAGCAGAAGTGGCATCATCAATAACATGCGACATATCAGAATTAATAGCAGAAGCAAGTTTAGGTGTCGCAAGCTTACTCAAAACAGAAGGTGAATCAAGTGCAGAGCTAGATGTCAGTTCCTTACCTCCCCTCGTAGTTGAGGGGAAAATCTTGGTTCTTTGATCTTTCAAATTCTTCATAGTGATAAGAAGATATAAATCCCAAGTGACTCAAAGAGTAGAGCTATGCTCCCCGGCAACGGCACCAGAAAATAGTCTTGATAACCCACAAGTATAGGGGGTCGCAACAGTTTTCGAGGGTAGAGTATTCAACCCAAATTTATTTATTCGACACAAGGGGAGCCAAAGAATATTCTCAAGTATTAGCAGCTGAGTTGTCAATTCAACCACACCTGGAAACTTAATATCTGCAGCAAAGTATTTAGTAGCAAAGTAATATGATAGTAGTGGTAACGATAGCAAAAGTAATATTTTTGGGTTTTGTAGTGATTGTAACAATAGCATCGGAAAAGTAAATAAGCGAAGAACAATATATGAAAAACTCGTAGGCAATGGATCGGTGATGGATAATTATGTTGGATGTGATCGATCATGTAACAGTCATAACATAGGGTGACACCAGGGCCGGCCCACAGCTATACTGGGCCCAGGAGCAAGTTAAGAATAAGGGGCCCTTCTTCATGCACAAAGGCTCAAAAATATTGTTATACTTTAATAACAAAGTAAATATCCATGTTCTTGAATAAAAAACGAATAACTCATCTCTTCCAAACTATCCAACTTAAGGCATAGTAAATCAAACTGAGTATTTCATGTTTATACCAATACCATGACGATCAGAACTTAACATGATACTAGTAGAAAAATACTTTCTTGAAGACATGTAACTAAATAAGCTGCATTAAAATATTTAATACAAGTAACAAAAGCACGTGGAAACGGATTTATGTTGATGTACTACATAGCTGGCTTGATCGGCATGCCACAACAGTCATCACGAACAAGAAGATGATACCATGAAGTGAATAAAATTGCTCCTTATCGTAAGGTCCTGACCAAGAGCAAAAGAAGATCCATGCGGATGTGGCTATGTGGAATCTTTGAATTGAGGAACAAGATTACAGGAAATAAGAACATCTACCATCTTGGTCTCTCCAACATCTAGTTGATGGGGAGTGAGCAGAACATTGAGAAGGAAGGAGAATCAACTGGGAATGAATTCACGCCTTATGTATCCATTAATGGCTAGATGAGACCTTGGAATCGAAGAGGAGTTTGAGGGGCGGCGCTGTACTAGGAGTTCGCGATTTGAGGAAGTAGAGGAGTCCCGGAGTAAATAGAGAACGATGGTCCTGGGTGCAGTGCAAACGGCGGACTCTGATTAGCCATCGATTCCTTCGTGGGGTTGTCGACTTGGGCCTTTTTTTCCTGCTGTTTATCGTCGTACTTGTTAAGGAACATTACCTGGGCTGGGGCCCCTGCCTGCTCGGGGCCCAGGGCGGGTGCCCCATTTGCCCGGCCTATGGGCCGGGCCTGGGTGACACAGAACTAGCTCCAATTCATCAATGTAATGTAGGCATGTATTCCAAATATAGTCATACGCGCTTATGGAAAAGAACTTGCATGACATCTTTTGTCCTACCCTCCCGTGGCAGCGGAGTCCTATTGGAAACTAAGGGATATTAATGCCTCCTTTTAATAGAGTACCGGACCAAAGCATTAACACACAGTGAATACATGAACTCCTCAAACTACGGTCATCACCGGGAGTGGTCCCGATTATTGTCACTTCGGGCTTGCCGGATCATAACACATAGTAGGTGACTATAGACTTGCAAGATAGGATCAAGAACTCACATATATTCATGAAAACATAATAGGTTCAGATCTGAAATCATGGCACTCGGGCCCTAGTGACAAGCATTAAGCATAGCAAAGTCATAGCAACATCAATCTCAGAACATAGTGGATACTAGGGATCAAACCCTAACAAAACTAACTCGATTACATGATAAATCTCATCCAACCCATCACCGTCCAGCAAGCCTACGATGGAATTACCCACGCATGGCGGTGAGCATCATGAAATTGGTGATGGAGAAAGGTTGATGATGACGATGGCGACGGATTCCCCTCTCCGAAGCCCCGAACAGACTCTAGATCAGCCCTCCCGAGAGAGTTTAGGGCTTGGCGGAGGCTCCATATCGTAAAACGCGATGAATCCTTCTCTCTGATTAATTTCTGCCCAAACACGAATATATGGAGTTGGAGTTGAGGTCGGTGGAGCGTCAGGGGGCCCACGAGGCAGGGGGCGCGCCCGGGGGGTAGGCACGCCCCCACCCTCGTGGACAGGGTGTGGGCCCCCTGACGTGGATTCTTCTTCCAGTATTTTTTTATATATTCCAAAAATAATCTCCGTTGATTTTTAGGTCATTCCGAGAATTTTTATTTCTGCACAAAAATAACACCATGACAATTCTGCTGAAAACAGCGTCAGTCCGTGTTAGTTCCATTCAAATCATGCAAGTTAGAGTCCAAAACAAGGGCAAAAGTGTTTGGAAAAGTAGATACGTTGGAGACGTATCAGGTCTCCACGAGAGTTTTGGTCGAGCGAGAGGGCCGGGGGGTGCTCCCGTGGTATAAGTTATCACGGTCGAGAGGGGGTATATATATCGACCGCCCCTCATTTCGAAGTTATCCGGGAGGGGGTTATATTGACAACGACAGATGGATACATGGGAAAATGATGTTATCGGGGAGGGGGTATATCGACCCCGCCTCGTGTTGAAGTTATCAGGAGGGGGTATATCGACCCCCCCGTGTTGAAGTTATCGGGAGGGGGTATATCGACAACGACATACCCAATTTTTTTCTTCTTATCCTCTTTTTTTCCCTTTTTTCCTCTTCTTCTCCTCTTCTTCTCCTTTTTCTTTTCCTTCTTCCTAAACTAAACGTAAACAATAAAAATTACTTTATGAACAAAATTACAACAGAAAAAAACAATAAAAATTGTATGAACAAAATTACAACAGAAAAAAAATCATTAAAATTCTATTAAAAATGACATATTCTTTGCATATGAACATAGAAACATTTGCATATTCTACAATAATATCACCAAAAAAATTCTATGAACAGAAAAAAAATCCTAACTTTTGCATATGAACATACATACATCATCATCGTCATCATCTACTACTACAATATGAAAAAAAATCTATATGTGAACAGGGCCTTCGTCGTCGGCGTCGGG
>NC_041382.1:731537927-731563002 GCF_002162155.2 Triticum dicoccoides
GGAATGGCGCGGTGAGGCTCACAGTGCAGGCGAGCGGCGGCAAGGTCAGGGCAGGGCGCTCGGCGTGCGTGACGGCGAGGTCGGGGCAGCGTGGCGAGGTCGGGGTAGGGTTCGGCGACGGCGAGGTCGGGGCAGGGCGCGTCGAGGTCGGGGCAGGGTGTGGCGAGGCCGGGGCAGGGGCGACGGCGATGACGGAGACGGCGGTCGGGGGCGGCAGCCTGGCGGCGTCGATGTCGTCGGCGTCGTCGGGGAGGAAAATGCGAGATGAGAAGTGGAAATTTTCACAAGTCTTGCTTATATACACGAAGCATTGGTCCCGGTCTCTTTTCAGCAGCCCAAAGGGCGGGAAGCAGAGGCCTTTGGTACCGGTTGGTGGCACCAACCGGGACTAAAGGGGTGGCATTGGTTCTGGTTGGTGCCAAGAACTGAGACCAAAGGCCACCTTTCGTTCCGGTTCGAGCCACGAACCGGTACCAATGGTCTTGTGCTGGAACTGTCGCGGTGCGGTGGGATGTTTAGTCCCACCTCGCTAGCCGAGAGGCTTCGACAGTGGTTTATAAGCGCTATTGTGCTGACCACATCGAGCTCCTCTCTAATGCAGGCTTACGGGCCTAAAGTCACTTTGTCTGCTTGTGGGCCTACTGGGTCTAATGCGGGCTGAATCCTAGCCCATGGGTGAGTTTCTAGTCGTATTCAGACCGTGGTGGCCCAGTAGGTGGCATTTTTTATTTTTTCCTGCTTTTTTGTTATCTGTGTTGCTTTATTTTTTTTATATTTTTTCTACTTACAACAAAATACTTACTGTTTTTCAGTGATTCTTTTTTATTTTAGGTAATAAAAATAATAAACTTTCTGTTAGTGCCATTAGTTTTCCAATTTGAATAGTTTAAATTTTAATTCTTTGAAATTTGTGTGAATCACTAGTTTCTGATTAACTTTACTATAAAAACAAAATACTTACTGTTTTCAGTGATTCTTTTTGATTTTAGGTAATAAAAATAATAAATTTTCTATTAGTGCCATTAGTTTTCCAATTTGAATAGTTTAAATTTGAATTCTTTGAAATTTGTGTGAATCACTAGTTTGTGATTAACTTTACTATAAAATAAAATACTTACTGTTTTTTAGTGATTCTTTTTGATTTTAGGTAATAAAAATAATAAACTTTCTGTTAGTGCCATTAGTTTTCCAATTTGAATAGTTTATATTCGAATTCTTTGAAATTTGCCTGGATCACTAGTTTGTGATTAACTTTACTATAAAAATAAAATACTTAATGTTTTTTAGTAATTCTTTTTCATTTTAGGTAATAAAAATAATAAACTTTCTGTTAGTGCCATTAGTTTTCCAATTTGAATAGTTTATATTTGAATTCTTTGACATTTGTGTGAATCACTAATTTGTGATTAACTTTATTATAAAAATAGATTTTGGAGTGATTCTTTTTCCTGCTATTTAACATTACTGTATTTTATCATTATATTTTGTTATTTTAGTTTCTAAGAAAATTATGATAATTCTTTTTGCTATTAAAGTTTCTAACAAAAAAGTTATTTATGAAATTTCTTTTTGCTTATAATGTTTTGAACAGAAAATACTTTGAATTTTAGTTGCATAAATTTTATATAATTTTAGTTTCAATAATACTAGAGGTTGATGAATTCTTTTTAGTTGATTCCTTTTGCTATTAGAGTTTCATTAGAAAAATTTAGTTCATTGTTTTTTCTAGTTCATTCTTTTAGTTTATTATTTCTTCTATCAGAGTTTCATAAAAGTTTTCTATTTCATTATTTTTGCTATTAGTTCATTTTTTGCACTAAATGACCCTACAATTGAAAAGCACTACAAATTAACTCTGAAAAGGTTGAAAGTTGGTATGGTATCATCATTTCATCCACATAGCATCTGGTAAAAAAGTAGAGATGGTTACGGCAAAACTAGATGCACTTCGTATACAAAATGGAGAATCTCTTTCGAAGTATCAGGGTTTTAGACGAAAACTCATCTGTTACAAAGGGATTTCATTTTTTTTGAACTTATTTGAACTCCAAACTTTTTGTGTGTTCAAAATGCACCATTCATAGCCACATTATCAATTTTCAACCCTTTCTGACTTCATTTGTTATTTTTCATGCAACCATTTTGCTTGTTTGCCTCAGCCACTTCGAGAAACATAATTATGTGTGTCTGTCACCGTACATCCATTGCCGGTTCATCTGGTTGCATTATATATAATTGTGTGTGTCAAAAACCATTACAGAATCACATGGATAGATAAGTGACCAAATTAATAGAAGTTCATCATCACATTAAAATCAAAGTACATACATAGTTCAAATTGAACAACATATAGCTCTCCAGAGCATCTACTTAGACCATACATTGGAACTATGTAAATCCTTTCAATGCAACAACAAATGCGATCATAATCACAACCAAGGTAACAATTGATCCAACGGCATAATGATACCAAGCCTCGGTATGAATGGCATATTTTCTAATCTTTCTCATCTTTAACCGCATTGCATTCATCTTGATCTTGTGATCATCGACGACATCCGAAACATGCAACTCCAATATCATCTTCTCCTCCTCAATTTTTTTTATTTTTTCCTTCAAGTAATTGTTTTCTTCTTCAACTAAATTTAACCTCTCGACAATAGGGTCGGTTGGAATTTCCGGTTCAACTACCTCGTGCATAAATAAAATCCATGTCACATTGGTCGGCATAATTATCATAAACAATAAATGAACCAAATAGTTATAAAAAGATAATATATACCACATCCGAATCATAGCTAGGACGAGGGCCGACGGGGGCGGATACCAAAACCATCGCACTATATAATAACAAGCAATAATAAAAATAAGAAAATTAGACAAGTATATATCTAAAGTAAGAATATTTTTTCTTTCAGAAAGAAGATAAGAACAAGAGGCTCACCACGGTGGTGTCGGCGACGAGATCGGCGCAGGCGATCGACGGCGGTGAAGACGGGGACAGGACATGACGGACCGCTAAACCTATGCAAATCTTAGAGAAAATGGAGTTTGGAGGTCGAGCTTCGAGAGAAGAAAGCTTAACTAGTGTGGCTCGGGCATTTCATCAAACACCTCATGTGCATAGGAGGTGAGCTAGAGCACCCAAATGCCCTCCCCTCGCCGGCTAGAAAAAACAAAGCACTGTGGAGTGCTCTGCTGCGGCGATGGGGTATATATATAGGCAGCTCATTTGTCCCGGTTTGTGGCTGGAACCGGGACTAAAGCTCCACCTTCTGTCCCGGTTCGAGCCACGAACTGGGACCAATGTATGTGGGCCAGGAGCGAGGCCCGTCGGTCCCGGTTCATGCCTATAATCGGGACAAATGGATCCAGATGAACCGGGACCAATGCCCACGAGGCCCCGGCCGCCCCCCCGGGCTCACGAACCGGGATGTATACCCCCATGGGTCCCGGTTTGTGACTGAACCGGGACTAATGGACTGGCCAGGTCCGAACCAAAGCCCTGTTTTCTACTAGTGGCTAGACGTGCCCTGAAACTGAAGTCTCACTGTTGCTTCGCCATTCGCCGTCATACACAAATGATGTTATAGCGTTTGAAGTTTTTTTAACACGGGACAAACGTAAGCACTTATATACACGCGCATACACTCACTCCTATGGACGCACACATGCACACCCTACTTCTATGAGTACCTCCGAAAGACTGAGCCGGCATATCATCTTGAAATTTACGAAGTCACCGTAGGCACCTCGTCGTCGACGGGAACGTCTCCTCCCATTAAATGCGCATCGTCGAAATTTCTAAAATAAATCCAGAAATAAATGTGAGCATCAGGATTTAAACCTCGGTAAGCTAAAAATATCACAGTCCTCCTAACCATCCAACCAGGGACGGAGCTACAGGGTGGCCAGGGTGGGCCGTGGCCCACCCTGAGATTTTGGAGCAGCCTATTATACCTATGGATATTTAACTGGGCCAAAAAAATAGCCCAATAATTTCCGCTGCGCACGCATTCAGCCACAGCCCACAACCACGGCCTCGTTGGCTCGTTCTAGATCGCGCCAGCCAGTCCCGATGCCAATCCGACGACCGACGCCCTCGCCTCATCGCCGCGGCGCCGCCGTTCCTCATGGCCTCGCCGGCTCGCCGGTCGCCGGCTGGAGCCCAGGCCGCCTCCCCTTCCTGCCCGGCGCCCCTGGCTCTCGTCTCCCCTGCGCCCCCCGCCCTGCCCTTCTGCCGTTCTGCACCGTTGACCCGAGCCGCGGCTGCCTTGCCCTGCCGCCCGCCCGTCCCCTGCCTTCGCCCCCTCCGCCCTCCCTGCAAAGTCGGCGACCGTCGGTGCCGCTCAGCGGCCAGTCTCCGGCCGTCCGGTGGCAACACCGCAGCAAACATGCAAATCAATTTAAGGTACTGAAACCCCCTAATTTTTTATTTAGGGTTTGCTTTTTGCACTATGCTATCATGAATTGATGAACACATACATAATTTTGGACATCATTTCTGACTCAATTAGTTTTATTGATAGAAAATAAATTTTATTGCAGGAATTTTGAAGAATGAAGAGGGCCGGAAACATTGTTTCTCTTTTCTAGAGAGAAGCTATGAAGATAGGGAAGAAGAAGGCAATGAATTTGTCAAATGTGGCCGAAGAGCAAGCCAGAGAACTTGTGTGTATGCTGGTTGTGATTGAAGAGCAAACTCAAGAACCAACAATGGCTATGTCAAATATGGCCGAAGAGCAAGCCGAAGAACTTGTGTGTAGGCCTTGGAAATCTTGTTGATCTCTAGGTTAAGCTTGTTCAAACAGGGAGACATATAGTTCATCATTTGGTGTACTTGCTTCTAAAATTGGTATTGATTCTACCGGTGGCAACAGCTAATGTTGAGAGAGCATTTTCTGCCATGAGTATAGTCAAGAGCAAGTTGAGAAATAAGATGGGTGATAGTCTTTTGGATGATTGCCTAGTCACATACATTGAGAGGGATGCTTTTGCCGAAGTGAATGAAGATTATATAATTGATACTTTCATGGCAATGCAAAAGCATAGGCCACAAATATAGTCTTTTCGAGCTTCTGAAGGTATGTACTATGGTCTATATAGTATGCACTATGTATGCTTCTCTATGCAAAACTTAGACTTAATTGAGAATTTTAGTGTGTTTGTAAGACCATATTGTGATATTAATCTATTTCTATGTGATATTGGTAAGTAGTTAGAACGCCCAAATGTCATATTTCTTGTTAAATTTTTTTTGTAGGGCCGGACCACCTGTCAAATGCCAGCTTCGCCACTGCATCCAACCATATAGCTTTCAAAGTTATCACCTGCAAAGTTGGCGTAGTGGAGTGCCTATTCGTCACTCGCCGCCATATAAAATGTTATCACCTGCAAAGTTGGCGTAGTTCATTTCAGAAATGCAGGAAATCCACGATTCCAATCTAACGTACGAACGCCAGCAGCCATGTCACGTCTGCTAGTGGAGGTGTCAAAAATATTCCCCGTCGTCACGTCAAATTGCCCGGCCCCAAGATTGGGGGACTGAGTTTTGCTTCTGAGTTGTCCAAGAAACGTCCCTTTTTTTTCTTTTGGTGAAAGTCATTATGACAGTGTATATTTTTTTAACATAGTACAAACGCAAGCGCTTAATTATATACATGCGCATACACTCATCCATATAAACGCACACACGCACACCCTATTCTCATGAGCACCTTTAAAAAATTGAGTCGGCATATCAGCTTGAAATTTACAAATATTAATTGAAAATAACAGTTACGTCATCCGTCCAAGTCAAAGTTTTCGTTCCCCTCCGCATGTTTGGCTAAATCATACGCGGCTCTATTGGCCTTTCTTAGACAATGATGATTAAAAACAACTTAAGTAAATTCCGACAAAGGAAGGTGCATTCCGCATACTAGATGGCTGCCGCAGGTCCAATAGAATTGCCACCATTTTGCATGACCTCGGCAACATCCATACAGTCAAATTCGACCAGCATACTCCCCGCAAAAGAGAAGGGAAATCGACAAGTATACAATTGCATCCCACGTAGCAGCGTCATGTTTGCCTCACCCATGAAGTCATGTTCACTTTCTCCGGCTAGGTGGCGTTTGGTTCTGAGGCTATCCCTCAGTGGGATAGGGATAGCCAGATTTTCAGGGGATGCCGTATGTTTGGAAGGAAGGATGTAATGGCTGGGGATAACCCGATTTAGCGAATATTCCACCGAAAACTTAGCTATCGATAGCCGCGAGAAACTGGCGGACGAGGGCAGCCACCCACCCGCGCTGAAGCGTTTTCCTCCTCTCTTTTTTCTGTTCTCGCCTCTCCCACGGCAGCGGCGGCGATTCCGGATCGGAGCGGCAGCGCTTGAGGCGAGTCCGGATTGGAATGGGGGCGCTCGAGGACCCGGAGAACGGAGGCGCCAGCGGCAAGTTACATCGGTGCCGGCGGCTGTGTCATACAAATATGGACGGTGTAGCTCGATCTCTCTTTGTACCAGATCTGATTCATCTTTCCCTTTCTCTGAAGCTAGCACGTCGGAGCACCGAGCCGACGAATAGAATCAGCAAGCCAGCCCCGATTTGATACATACTACTGATCTGTGTTAATCCATGTCATACACTACTGGTCTCCCCTTTGATGTCTGTTTGATACTAGTACTGAGATAATATAAAAGCCTATCTATCCACTTCTCATCCTTCCATCCAAACAACAAAATATGGCTATCCAACACAACTAATCCCATTCAACCAAACAATCATATGTGGTTATCCCTAACCAGGTGTCTGGGGATATCACCAGCCAACCAACTTCGCCCTCGAACCAAACGACCCCTTAGTGGAGGCGGCTAGGCCTGCAACGTCGACAGCTTATTTTGTTGCACTTTCTGGTTTCTGCGTGCCTTCCAGTCCTATCCGGCTATATATAAATTCAATACCCAACAACCAACGACAGACAATCCTCTCACCCAAGCCAGCCACAGAGGAGAAGCGAGAGGGTTAGCATGGCGGTTGACTATGGGAGCAGGGAGGAGAGGTGGAGCCTGGCCGGCACCACCGCGCTCGTCACCGGCGGTAGCAAAGGGATTGGGTACGTATATCCACACATGCATGCATTCACGAACGCATGCCTCTCTTAATTCTACACAAGTGCAGCAAGTACTCGTAAATTACTTCCTAGTCTTAATTTGTGCTAGGCATGCCATCGTGGAGGAGCTTGCCGGGTTTGGGGCGAGGGTGCACACCTGCTCCCGGAATGGGGCGGAGCTAGAGGAGTGCCGTCGACGGTGGGAGGAGAAGAACCTGCAGGTCACCGCCTCCGTCTGTGATGTTTCCATACGTGCCGACAGGGAGAAGCTTATGGAAACAGTCCGAGAAACTTTCAATGGCAAGCTTGACATACTAGTAAGTATATTAATAATTTTATTGGTATGTCTAGAGCATAGTGATATAATTATTGCATATCTAAATGACTCAATCAAACTAGAAAGAAAGAAAAAAGCTAATGAAAATGTTTACACGAATCTTCACGTAAAATCAATGATATAGGACTTAGATGTGCAATACTTATGGCACATTTAGATGTACTTTAGAAAAACTGTAACTCATAATCTATTAAGATAGTAAGGGGAAATACATAGGAGTGCCTGGGTGCTCCACCCCCTATACGAAAATTAAATTTGGAAAATAACAGGATTTTTTTAAAAACTAAAATCTTTGTATCTCAATCTTGGGTGCCCAATCTACTCCCGTATGAACTTTTGTAGACAAATACCAGAAAATTTATATGTGGCGAGGAAAATACAGTCCAAACTAAAATCCACCCAACCAGTTTTTTTCTATAGATATGAGTTTTTTTTTGTCTTTTTTGGTATTTTTTCGCGAAATTTCACACGGAAGTAGATTGGGCTCTTAGGTTTCATATCCCAAAACCCCCAAAGAATTCAAATTTATCGGTACTTTTTTTTGAACTTAATGTTCATACGGGAGTATGGAGCACCCAAGTGCTGCCAATTCTTTTCGGATAGTAAGCTCCTTCAATTTTGGTCCTCCTGGTGCAGTGCCGGCTGTGGGGGCGCTATAGGCCTTGCCTGTAAGGGTGTGTTGATGGTTGAGGTTCCTATTTTTTTTTCTATTCTATTTTTAAAATTTATTTTTCCATATTCTAATTCATGAATATCTATTAAAAATTGTGAACATTGTTTAGTCCCTAGATAAATTTTAATTTGATGAACATTTTTTAAAATAATATTTTTAAATTTTGTGAATAATATTTGAAATACATGAATATTTTTAGAATTTTAAATTATTTTCCAAAAATTCAAGTATTTTTAGTCTACAAAATTTAAAAATATATATTTTTGAAAAATCCATGAATATCTTTTGATTTAACAAACTTTTTCAAATAAAGAAAGACAACTGGCCTTTTATAAAATTGTAGGGGAGCAAGCCAGTGGAGCAGGGAGGCGAACTGAGTGAGCGAGAGGTTTGTGGGTTGGCTCATGTGGATGTTACAGCAACAATTCAATTCCATGGTTTCAAAGTAGAATATGAGCTCCCAAGGGAATCACACACCGACCACCAGCCGACACCGAGGTCAAAATGTTTAAAGATGCCACAACTCCACAACAAACAACTCCACTCTCCTCTTAGAAGAAATACCGTCTCTAGCAGCATCCCAGCACAATATACAAATGAAAAAACACCACCAAAACATAATTAAAACCCAGCCAACATTCATAAACTAAAATGAAACAGCCGGCCATAATAATCTGCTAGAGAAAAAATGACTTAATCCCATGAGTGAATAACGGTGTTGCGCAGCGTGCATTAGCCTTTAGTAATAATAAGATACTAAGCTCCATAAATTTGGAGCCTCCTGGTGCATCGGGGTAGTAGGGGACGCTATAGGCCCCACCTGAAAGGGTGTGTGCCGTTGGGCCAGCCGGGTTTTCGGGTTTTGAGAATGTATTACATGATTTTTTTTGTGTTTTCAACAAAAATGTTGTTTTTATTTTGGTTTTCCCCGCTTTATCCTTTTCCTCTTTGTGTGTTCATTTTTCCTTCTCTTTTTTATTCTTTCACATGCTATTTCATGAATATTTATTAAAATTTGTGAGCATTTAAAAGGACTATGAAATTTTTCTAGAATTCATGAACATTTTTTTAATTCAATTTTTTTAATTCAAGAATGGTTTAAAGCTTCACCAGCATTTTTATATCAATGAACCTTTTTAAAATTCATGAACATTGTTTGAAATTCATGAATATTTTAAAATTCATGAATACTTTTTTAAATGGCTGTCTTTTTAATTCACAACATTTTAAAAAATCTAATAATTTTTACAAAATATGTGAACTTATTTTGCTTTAATGAACTTCTTCAAATAAAAAAATATGGTATCCATTTTTTTCTGAACCAGTAGAGCGGCAGAAAAAAGCTAAGGGAGTGAGCTAACTTAGCGAGAGCTTCATGGGCCGGCCCATATGAGCGTTATAACAATAATTGCACGGTCACAACATCAAATAAGACCTCCAAGGCCGAAATATGTAAGGACTCCATCACACACCTTACAACTCCACTCTTATTTCAGTACCATGTCCAACAACAACCTAACATGATAGACAAATGAAATAAAAATATAATTAAAACCTAAGGCAGTGTAGACAAAACCATGACATAAAAACCAACCACAATAACTTTTCCTCGAGAAAAAAGAGTTGATCCTATGAATGAAGAACGACGCAGCGAAGCATGCATTAGATTAGCCTCTAGTAAATTCTATCCATAAAAATTAACCATGTGACATGCTCGTCCTGCCTATAACTAAGAGAGGCCCAGCTCGCTCTAAGTAGGGTATCTGTAAAGGATCGTTTTTGTTGAATTAATTGTTGTCACTATATATGTAGGTGAACAATGCAGGGCAATTGCTCTTCAAGCCCACTACTGAATGTACAGTGGAGGAATACTCAAATCTGCTAACCACCAACTTGGAGTCGAGCTTCCATCTCAGCCAGCTCGCACACCCTCTTCTCATACACGCTTCTATTGCCGGAGGAGGCAGCATCATCAACATGTCCTCCATTGGAGGCTCAATCGGCTATGCAGGCTCCGCAATTTATGCTACCACAAAAGGTACACATGTACTGGCCAAGATATACAATATATTATTAATACAGTATAATGGATATTTGTAGATGTTGCTAGTTATAGTGTGATTTTTTTAGCAATAACACTATATATAACGGGGAAAGGCTGCGTACAATAGACCCAAAGTGGTCGGACCCTTCCCCAGACCCTGCGCAAGCGGGAGCTACATGCACTGGGGCTGCCCTTTATAACGGTATTGAATGCCCTAATGTGTCTCTTTTAGTTACAGTTCGATTGAATGTATTGTCACGAAAAAAATGTAGAGCAGAACCTCGTCTTGTCTCGCCCGCTCCCGTGAGTGGGGAGGCCACCTTGCGCCGCCCACCTTCAACCTCCCCGGCCCCTCCCCCTCCCGCGCCACCATCGGAACACGCCGTCAGGCAAATCCCGGCCGGCGTCGGTGGTGGCGGGGCCTCTTCCCCTTCCTCGCAGTGGGCTGGCGTGGGACAACGACAGAGCGCGGATGCAGCCAGGGCGACACGGCGGTGGCGTCCTGGTGTGGCGGCGCGGGCGGCTGCTCGTTGGGGGCGTGGTGGGGCATGCCTGCGCGGGTGGCGGTTGTGGGCGTCCCGGCCTAGATCTGGATCGGGTAGATGCTCTAGCCGGCTACCAACAGGCGGCGCGGGCTGAGGCAACATGGGCCGGCTATCGCTGGTGGCTTTGGCTACTGGAGGGGAACAGCGTGGCGGCGTGCTCCTTGCTGGGGTGGTCTGGCGGCTCTATGGCTGTGGTGACCACGTCCGGGGAGCAGATGGGGCGGATCGATGGGTAGGTGGCGCTTGTGTTCAGTGTCGTGTCTCTGCCAGTGGTGCTGGCTTCCTCCCCTGGTTCTAAGCCGGAGCAGAGCTGCGAGTTGGGGCTCGTGCTCCGGCGGATCTGGGCAGTGCCCAGGGTGAGTCGGAGTTCGCGCTTCGGGAAGGTACGCTTGGGATCGATCCGGAAGGTGCTCGTGGGTCGTGAGGTTCCTCTCCTCGCGGGTACGGTGGACGTTGGTGGTGGTCGGGGCTCCACTACACTGTTGGGAAGATCGGTGTCAACGGCCACGGTCAAGCCGCCGTGCGAGCGGGCTCGGCGACGGCCGTCGGTCATCACAGAGTAGGGTCTTCCCCGTCCATCGGGTACGGCTGGAGATCCAGGCGTGGATGCCTCCTATTGTGGAGGCGTCCACCCATACTTTGTGGCTGATGCCGGGCTAGGAGCGAAAGGTGTCTCCTTTTCTCCTCCTTCTGTGGCAGATGCACTGTGATGTGGACGGTTGGTGAAGTCCTGGACATGAATGCCGGGGTAGCGGCCCTGGATGGCGGTCTGCATGATTGGCCCTCTGGCGGGCATCATGGTGGCGGGGATGGTATTACCTCTTGGTCGCGTGGGCGGCAAGAGGTGATGCAGCGGGTGGCTCGGGCGTGCTCTTTGTCTTTGACAGTGGCCATGCCCCAATCCGGATCTGGAAGATCTATGCTCTTCGCACTTGCCCTAGAGACCTTATGGTGACGCAGGGGAGCTGTCGAGCGAAAGCTTCACGCTCGTCGCCGATGATGATGATGCTCGCGGGCGTCGTTATGTTCTTGAAGACATCGTCATGGCGCTCCTCTCTGTGTCTGGGTTCTGGCTGAAAACATCTGTCTGTTGTAGACTCGACAATGACGACGCCTAGCGCCGTTATCCCTCCTGCAGGCGTTGTTGTGGAGCTTAGGTGTTATAGGGCTTAGCGCGATGTTGCTTTAGCTTATCCTGTACTTATTTCGGTAGCGTAGTCGTGTGCATTCTGCGTGATCCGATCATCTTGGGATGGGCAGTGTTTGGGAGCCACCCATCTCCTTCTATCTTTCGGTCGTGTACTCTGATTGATTGTTGCTTTATATATAAAGCGGGGCAAAAACCTGTTTCCAAAAAAAATATTGTTCCAACAAAAATGGTCCATTGTTTCTATGAATTCTGAAGGGAAAAAATGGATCGGTGCCCTTGTTTCTTTTTCCTCTCTCATCGTTGTGCTTCTCGTCCTTTATCATGTAGGTGCAATGAACCAACTTACAAGGAGTTTGGCCACCGAGTGGGCCTCTGACAAGATTCGTGTGAATGGCATCGCCCCAGGATTTGTCACAACCGACATGCTTAAAGATGTAAGCAATGACCTAGCATATATTTTTCTTGATCAAAGAACAACACACGAATTTAATTTGATTTGGTAGCTCTGAGATAGTAAGTTCATTTTTCATTATTTTTTAAAAAAGAAGATGACCTCCGGCCTCTGCATATGAACGATGCATGCAGCCATTTTATTAGTTATTTATAAAAAAACTTATAAAGTAATACATCAGGTAGTCTGAAATCATCATCTTGGCAACATCTGTCGCTAGTCTTGTCTATTTGATGAAGAGGTGCCGATTATCTGAGCCAAATACCAAACAGACATTGGACCAAAGCCTAACATCTAAAGCCAAAGGGTCCAACCAAGCCGCATTGCTGGGTCTGGAGCACACACCGGTCTGACGCACTCTCAGAGGTCACCGCCGCCGTCTTCCATCAATCCATCTCTGGAGCAGGTACTGATGCATCGACCTTGCCAGGCCTGCTGTCGACGCCACCATGGCGCCAGACAAAACCACCATCCTACACGTATCCATCAACACGCGCTTGTCACCGAAACTTCGCAGCGCCATGCCACCGAGATCCGCGGTCGGTCTTGTGGTAGATGTAACACTGCTCCTGCTCTTGTCCCCTCCAGCCAGCACTTGCTCCAAAACGATGCCCCCAGAAGGAAGAATGACACTGAAGGCGCCGTCATCGTCCGATCGGGTAGACCCAGATCTAGGGTTTCCTCGTGAACAACCCGATCGAGTTGACGTGACTTGCAACGACAATGCCTCGAGAAGGAAACGACGTCAGAGACGCCGCCATCGTCCGCCAAGACCGCAGTCAGGCACGATTTTCACCGGAAACCGCGTCGTCCCGATCTCACGGCTGGCTGGAACCGCGTGGAGCCTCGCCATGAAGACGTATGCCGCCACCAGTACTCCGATGGATATCCTCCATCTCCTCACCGGAGCCCTCATTGCGCCGCCGACCGTCCACGCGAAGAATGGACGACCGATTTGTGTGGCATCCAGATCCGCGGCCGCCGCCATGCCCACCATCGCCAGAGAACCCGCCGGTTCCCAGCGACCATGGGAGCTAGCACCGCAACCGCACGACCAAGGGCGCCACCCTGGCCGCTGCGCATGTGCTCCCCGTTGGACTCGCCCCGGTCGAGCCATGCATGAGGGTCACCGCCGCATCCAGCACCCCGGCCCCTTCGGTGCCAGGCCCGCCACCACCGCGGCCTATGCCGCTGACAGGGGCAGAGGGGAGGCCGCGTCTTGGTTGGCTGCCGGCGGCGCTGAGATCGCCCCCTAGCGGCGCCCTGGGGAGGCGTCGCGAGGGGTCACTAGAGGGCTCTCTTGATGGTGTACTTACGACACTTAGACGCTCCAAGTTCACTTTACCTGAGTAGAAAAATATTTAAACATCCAAAATGATGTGGTAGTTTCATCAAAATAGCTACTCCCTCTGTCTCATAATACAAGACGTTATTATATCTAATATATGAGTAATGTTTTATATTATGGGACGGAGGGAGTTGCTCTTAACTATTTGAAGAGAGCACTAGTGATTTTATTTTTTACTATGATACTGCAAGATTCAGAGACTGTCGGTTTAAATTGATCCAATATATTATTACGGCCCAAAATTCGGGAGAGCATAATTTGATGTATTTATTCGTCTTTCCGTCTAAGATTATTTTGCAAAACGATAGCAAGTTTTCTTATCTTTTCTAAATAAATGTGGATAACAACTAGTTCTTGTGTGGATTGCACAGATAGATACAGAGTACGTGAAGGAAGAGCACTCGAAGACCCCATTGGGACGGAGCGGCAAGCCGGTGGAGATAGCCTCGGCAGTGTCATTTTTGTGTATGCCGGCAGCTTCTTTCATCACCGGCCAGATCATTTGCATCGATGGTGGTCGAACCATTAGTGCTTAGCCATCACCACCGCTCCATAAGTTATTGAATATTTGGCGAATACCACCGTGGGAGAGTGAAATAATAATAAATATAAATCAATAAATAAATAAATAATGCCAACAAATAACTCGCACCATGGTGAACGCCTTTCAAGAAATGTCACGAGATAGCATATGTGTACGTGCGCAAATTTCTGCCTAGTCTTTGTACTGAACATATGTAATGGTGATTCTAGTTAGCAACTTAATTAAGATGGATTGTAATGTCTTTTATGCCGAATGAACAAGACTCTAGTTACCCGCGAACAAAAAAATGGAGATAGCTGGAGGACTACTGTTCTTAAAATTAGATTAACTATAAGCCCCTGCTTTTCCACGACGAGAGCTTCCTCACTTGAAAACTTGAAAGGATCATAGTATACTAGAAACTGTCGCGCGCTTTGCCACGCCGTTCTTTAATTATAGGGACTACTTTTTTCGTGGATGTAAATTGAGATCAAAATAACTATTTTGACCTTTCAAACAAAGTTTAGGATGATTTGACCTTCTTTTAAAAGAAAAATCTCGTATGACCATTTTTGGTGATGTCAACACCCATGACATTTGGGTCGCATGGAAAACAGCATGGTCCATGATGTTTTGACCCTAAAATTTCTCCCGTGTGACTTGGCGTCTCAGCTAGAGGACAAAACGCCACGAACCACGGGGTTTTGGACGGGTGGTAAACACCGTAGACCATGGCGTCTTCCATACAACCAAAAAGCCCTGAATGTTGGTGTCATCAAAAAAGGTTTGGAGTTTTTTCGAAAGGGGGTCAAATCATGCTAAAATATGAAAAGGTCAAAATAGTGGTTTTGTTTGCAAATTTATTGTTGGGTTGCAGACATTAATTATGCTAGACTCAGTGTTTCCCCTTGCAATGGTTTTTGTTGAAGTCGGAGTTTAGATGTGAGGGGAAAGACAATGTTAGTTACATATGACACGTGTCCCCCCCCCCCTCCACCTCCCTTCTGCACCCCACAGCGCATTGCCGACCAGCATCGGGTTGCTATAGGATTCTTAGAGCAACTCTAGCAGACCTCGCATCCCGCCGGCCCACAAAACGCGTTTGCAATTCGCGCAAAACCGCTTTAGCGGGCCGGCGTGGGCTGGCACAGATGCAGACCCCCAAACGGATCCGTAAAAAAGTATATTCTCGGGATATGCCTTTTTACGGGTCGGCTTCTGCGGGATCTGCTCGGGCACCACCGCGACGACCCGCAAGCAGATAAACTGCAAATCTTGTATTTGACATAAGATTTCACAAACAAGTTCAAATTCAAACGACATAAATAGTTTTACGTGCAAATAGAAGCCAAGTTCATTACGGCTAACACAAAAGAGGGCCCTGCAAAAGGTTTGTGCCCATGTCTGGCATCATCTTGATCAATCTTCACTCCGCGCCATCGAGTCCACCTTGAAGTTTATCGGCGCCACAGAATCCTCCTCCGGCGCTTGTTCCAACTCCCGCACCAAAATCATCCACATTGCCACCATATGGAGCGGAGAAAACATCACCGGAACTGTAGCACGGACCGGCCGACGCCACCATTCTTCTCTTCAAGATTTCTCTCCTTGCCATATCATGGCATGTTTTGGTGAGGTCGTCCATGTCATTGTGGTTCATTGACATGATCTTGTTCTCTTCGGCGAGCAACATGGACATGGATTTGTTTCCAGCGGCGCGTGCTCTTCTCTCCTCAATGGTAGCTTTGCGCAGCCCCTCTTCTTTGAGCAACTGCCACTTTTCTTGCTTCTCCTTCGCCTTCTTCTCGGCCAACTCTTTCTTGATCTCCAACGACTTCAACAACATCGACTCGTTGGATTGCACCATGGCATCAATCTTCTCCCTCAAGCTCGATGCTTCTTGCTCTCTCTCCTCATCTTCTTCTTGGTCTTCTTGTCGCCATCGGGCTTGTGCAAATTTCTTGGGCTATCATCATCCTCATCTTCATCTGTGTTTGTAAGTGAGCCTCTCTTTGGTGGGGATTCTTTGTCGATCAACTTCCACTTCTCGCACTTTTGGAGCAACTCCCAACAATTCTCTAGTTTGAAATTTTTGCTTTCCGAAGCTTCCATGTCCTTGTATCTATGTTGAGCAATCTTGTCCTACACAATGTGAACAAAGTGATCCAATCATTTCCCATGATGCAATATGATGATGCACAATTTGAACAAAGACAAAACAAACTCACATAGTTGGACTCCACGGTGCCACTTGGAGGTGCATTGCGTACTTGCTCCAAGCAAGCTGCCCAACGGCTGCACATATGCTTGATATTCTCCCAACGCCCTTAAAGCGACCGAAATGTGCGTGGAGTCCTATTGGATGCTTTTCCATAATGCGGAAGTATTGATCTTCAATCCTTTGTCAATATCTCTTGGAAGTTTGAGAAGTACCCGTGCATGCATCAAGAGACACCGCACTCCATGCTTGAATCAAAGCTTGATCTTCCAAGATCGTGTAGTTCTTGTTGGGGAACGTAGCAGAATTTTAAAATTTTCTACGCATCACCAAGATCAATCTATTGAGTCATCTAGCAACGAGGGAGAGGGTAGTGCATCTACATACCCTTGTAGATCACGCGCGGAAGCGTTCAAGAGAACGGGGTTGATGGAGTCGTACTTGTCGTGATCCAAATCACCGATGACCTAGTGCCGAACGGACGGCACCTCCGCGTTCAACACACGTACGGTTGGGAAGACGTATCCTCCAACTTGATCCAACAAGGGGGAAGGAGAGGTTGATGAAGATCCAGCAGCACGACGGCGTGGTGGTGGAAGCAACGGTGATCTCGGCAGGGCTTCGCCAAGCTCAGGGAGAGGGAGGAGTGTCACAGGAGGGAGAGGGAGGCGCCAGGGGCTAGGGTGCAGCTGCCCTCCCTCCCCCCACTATTTATAGGACCCCTAGGGGGCGCCAGCCATAGGAGATTGAATCTCCAAGGGGGGCGGCGGCCAAGGGGGGTGGAGTGCCCCCCAAGCCAAGTGGGGCGCCCCCACCATATGGCGCAGGGGAAGCCCATGGGGGGCGCACCAGCCCATCTGGGGCTGGTTCCCCTCCCACTTCAGCCCATGGGGCCCTCCAGGATAGGTGGCTCCACCCGGTGGACCCCCGGGACCCTTCCGGTGGTCCCGGTACAATACCGATTACCCCGAAAACCTTCCCGATGGCTGAAACTTGACTTCCTATATATAAATCTTCACCTCCGGACCATTTCGGAACTCCTCGTGACGTCCGGGATCTCATCTGGGACTCCGAACAACTTTCGGGTTACCGTATACTAATATCTCAACAATCCTAGCGTCACCGAACCTTAAGTGTGTAGACCCTACGGGTTCGGGAGACACGCAGACATGACCGAGACGACTCTCCGGTCAATAACCAACAGCGGGATCTGGATACCCATGTTGGCTCCCACATGCTCCTCGATGATATCATCGGATGAACCACGATGTCGAGGATTCGATCAATCCCGTATACAATTCCCTTTGTCAATCGGTACATTACTTGTCCGAGACTCGATCGTCGGTATCCCAATACCTCGTTCAATCTCATTACCGGCAAGTCACTTTACTCGTACCGTAATGCATGATCCCGTGATCAACCACTTGGTCACATTGAGCTCATTATGATGATGCATTACCGAGTGGGCCCAGAGATACCTCTCCGTCATACGGAGTGACAAATCCCAGTCTCGATTCGTGCCAACCCAACAGACACTTTTGGAGATACATGTAGTGTACCTTTATAGTCACCCAGTTACGTTGTGACGTTTGGCACACCCAAAGCACTCCTACGGTATCCGGGAGTTGCACAATCTCATGGTCTAAGGAAATGATACTTGACATTCGGAAAAGTTATAGCAAACGAACTACACGATCTTTGAGCTATGCTTAGGATTGGGTCTTGTCCATCACATCATTCTCCTAATGATGTGATCCCGTTATCAATGACATCCAATGTCCATAGTCAGGAAACCATGACTATCTTTCGATCAACGAGCTAGTCAACTAGAGGCTCACTAGGGACGTGTTGTGGTCTATGTATTCACACATGCATTACGATTTCCGGATAACACAATTATAGCATGAACAATAGACAATTATCATGAACAAAGAAATATAATAATAACCATTTTATTATTGCCTCTAGGGCATATTTCCAACAGTCTCCCACTTGCACTAGAGTCAATAGTCTAGTTACATTGTGATGAATCGAACACCCATGCAGTTCTGGTGTTGATCATGTTTTGCTCTAGGGAGAGGTTTAGTCAACGGATCTGCCACATTCAGGTCCGTATGTACTTTACAAATATCTATGTCTCTATTTTGAACACTTTCATGAATGGAGTTGAAGCGACGCTTGATATGCCTGGTCTTCCTGTGAAACCTGGGCTCCTTGGCAAGGGCAATAGCTCCAGTGTTGTCACAGAAGAGAGTCATCGGGCCCGACGCATTGGGTATGACTCCTAGGTCAGTAATGAACTCCTTCACCTAGATTGCCTCTTGTGCTGCCTCCGAGGCTGCCATGTACTCCGCTTCACATGTAGATCCCGCCACAACGCTTTGCTTGCAACTGCACCAGCTTACTGCCCCACCATTCAAAATATACATGTATCCGGTTTGTGACTTGGAGTCATCCAGATCTGTGTTGAAGCTAGCATCGACGTAACCCTTTACGACGAGCTCTTCGTCACCTCCATAAACGAGAAACATATCCTTAGTCCTCTTCAGGTACTTCAGGATATTGTTGACCGCTGTCCAGTGTTCCATGCCGGGATTACTTTGGTACCTTCCTACCAAACTTACGGCAAGGTTTACATCAGGTCTGGTACACAGCATAGCATACATGATAGACCCTATGGCCGAGGCATAGGGGACGACACTCATCTTTTCTCTATCTTCTGCCGTGGTCGGGCATTGAGCCGTGCTCAATCTCGTACCTTGGAATACATGCAAGAACCCCTTCTTTGACTGATCCATATTGAACTTCTTCAATATCTTGTCAAGGTACGTACTCTGTGAAAGACCAATGAGGCGTCTCGATCTATCTCTATAGATCTTGATGCCTAATATGTAAGCAGCTTCTCCAATATCCTTCATTGAAAAACACTTGTTCAAGTAGGCCTTTATGCTTTCCAAGAATTCTATATCATTTCCCATCAACAGTATGTCATCCACATATAGTATGAGAAATGCTACAGAGCTCCCACTCACTTTCTTGTAAATGCAGGCTTCTCCATAAGTCTGCGTAAACCCAAACGCTTTGACCATCTCATCAAAATGAATGTTCCAACTCCGAGATGCTTGCACCAGCCCATAGATCGAGCGTTGGAGCTTGCACACCTTGTCAGCATTCTTAGGATCGACAAAACCTTCCGGCTGCATCATATACAATTCTTCCTTAAGGAAACCATTAAGGAATGCTGTTTTGACGTCCATTTGCCATATCTCATAATCATAGCATGCGGCAATTGCTAACATGATTCGGACGGACTTCGGCTTTGCTACGGGTGAGAAAGTCTCATCATAGTCAACCCCTTGAACTTGTCGATAACCCTTAGCGACAAGCCGAGCTTTATAGATGGTTACATTACCATCCGCGTCTGTCTTCTTCTTAAAGATCCATTTATTTTCTATGGCTCGCCGATCATCGGGCAAGTCAGTCAAAGTCCATACTTCGTTTTCATACATGGATCCTATCTCGGATTTCATGGCTTCCAGCCATTTGTCGGAATCTAGGCCCGCCATCGCTTCCTCATAGTTCGAAGGTTCACCGTTGTCTAACAACATGATTTCCAGGACAGGGTTGCCGTACCACTTTGGTGCGGAACGTGTCCTTGTGGACCTATGAAGTTAAGTAGCAACTTGATCTGAAGTTTCATGATCATCATCATTAACTTCCTCTCTAGTCGGTGCAGGCATCTCAGGAACAATTTCCTGAGCTGCGCCACTTACCGGTTCAAGAGGTAATACTTCATCGAGTTCTACTTTCCTCCCACTTACTTCTTTCGAGAGAAACTCTTTCTCTAGAAAGGATCCATTCTTGGCAACAAAGATCTTGCCTTCGGATCTGAGGTAGAAGGTGTAGCCAATAGTTTCTTTAGGGTATCCTATGAAGACGCATTTTTCCGACTTGGGTTCGAGCTTTTCAGGTTGAAGTTTCTTGACATAAGCATCGCATCCCCAAACTTTTAGAAACGACAGCTTAGGTTTCTTCCCAAACCATAATTCATACGGTGTCGTCTCAACGGATTTCGATGGAGCCCTATTTAAAGTGAATGCGGCAGTCTCTAAAGCATAGCCCCAAAATGACAGCGGTAGATCGGTAAGAGACATCATAGATCGCACCATATCCAATAGAGTGCGATTACGACGTTCGGACACACCATTACGCTGAGGTGTTCCAGGCGGCATGAGTTGTGAAACTATTCCACATTTTCTTAAGTGTGTGCCAAATTCGTGACTCAAGTATTCTCCCCCACGATCTGATTGCAAGAACTTGATTTTCTGTCATGTTGATTCTCAACCTCACTCTGAAATTCCTTGAACTTTTCAAAGGTCTCAGACTTGTGTTTCATTAAGTAGACATACCCATATCAACTCAAGTCACCAGTGAGGTGAGAACATAATGATAGCCACTGTGAGCCTCAACACTCATTGGACCGCGCACATCAGTATGTATGATTTCCAATAAGTTGGCTGCTCGCTCCATTGTTCCTGAGAATGGAGTCTTGGTCATTTTACCCATGAGGTATGGTTCGCACGTGTCAAATGATTCGTAATCAAGAGACTCCAAAAGTCCATCTGCATGGAGCTTCTTCATGCGTTTGACACCTATGTGACCAAGACTGCAGTGCCACAAGTATGTGGGACTATCATTATCAACCTTGCATCTTTTGGTATTCACACTATGAATATGTGTAACATTACGCTCGAGATTCATTAAGAATAAACCATTCACCAGCGGAGCATGACCATAAAACATATGTCTCATATAAATAGAACAACCATTATTCTCGGATTTAAATGAGTAGTCATCTCGAATTAAACGAGATCCTGATACAATGTTCATGCTTAAAGCTGGCACTAAATAACAATTATTGAGGTTTAAAACTAATCACGTAGGTAAATGTAGAGGTAGCGTGCCGACGGCGATCACATCGACCTTGGAACCATTCCCGACACGCATCGTCACCTCGTCCTTCGCCAGTCTCCGCTTATTCCGCAGCTCCTGCTTTGAGTTACAAATGTGAGCAACCGCACCGGTATCAAATACCCAGGAGCTACTACGAGTACTGGTAAGGTACACATCAATTACATGTATATCACATATACCTTTAGTGTTGCCGGTCTTCTTGTCCGCTAAGTATTTGGGGCAGTTCCGCTTCTAGTGACCACTTCCCTTGCAATAAAAACACTCAGTCTCGGGCTTGGGTTCATTCTTTGGATTCTTCCCGGCAGCTTGCTTACCGGGCGCGGCAACTCCCTTGCCGTCCTTCTTGAAGTTCTTTTTACCCTTGCCTTTCTTGAACTTAGTGGTTTTATTCACCATCAACACTTGATGTTCCTTTTTGATTTCCACCTCCGCTGATTTCAGCATCGAATATACCTCAGGAATGGTCTTTTCCATCCCTTGCATATTGAAGTTCATCACAAAGCTCTTGTAGCTCGGTGGAAGCGACTGAAGGATTCTGTCAATGACCGCGTCATCTAGGAGATTAACTCCCAGCTGAGTCAAGCGGTTATGCAACCCAGACATTTTGAGTATGTGCTTACTGACAGAACTATTTTCCTCCATCTTACAACTGAAGAACTTGTCGGAGACTTCATATCTCTCGACCCGGGCATGAGCTTGGAAAACCATTTTCAGCTCTTCGAACATCTCATATGCTCCGTGTTGCTCAAAACGCTTTTGGAGCCCCGGTTCTAAGCTGTAAAGCATGCCACACTGAACGAGGGAGTAATCATCAGCACGTGACTGCCAAGCATTCATAACGTCTTGGTTCTCTGGGATGGGTGCGTCACCTAGCGGTGCTTCTAGGACATAATCTTTGTTGGCAGCTATGAGGATGATCCTCAGGTTCCGGACCCAGTCCGTATAGTTGATGCCATCATCTTTCAGCTTGGTTTTCTCTAGGAACACGTTGAAGTTGAGGGCAACGTGGGCCATTTGATCTACAACACATATTGTAAAGATTTTAGACTAAGTTCATGATAATTAAGTTCATCTAATCAAATTATTCAATGAACTCCCACTTAGATAGACATCCCTCTAGTCATCTTAAGTGAAACATGATCCGAGTCAATTAGGCCGTGTCCGATCATCACGTGAGACGGACTAGTCAACATCGGTGAACATCTTCATGTTGATCGTATCTTCTATACGACTCATGCTCAACCTGTCGGTGTTCCATGTTTCGAGGCCATATCTGTACATGCTAGGCTCGTCAAGTCAACCTAAGTGTATTGCGTGTGTAAATCTGGCTTACACCCGTTGTATTCGAACGTTAGAATCTATCACACCCAATCATCACGTGGTGCTTCGAAACAACGAACCTTCGCAACAGTGCACAATTAGGGGGAACACTTTCTTGAAATTATTACGAGGGATCATCTTATTTAAGCTACCGTCGTTCTCAGCAAATAAGATGCAAAACATGATAAACATCACATGCAATCAAATAGTGACATGATATGGCCAATATCATTTGCTCCTTTTGATCTCCATCTTCGGGGCTTCATGATCATCGTTGTCACCGGCATGACACCATGATCTCCATCATCGTGTCCTCTTGAAGTTGTCTCGTCATCTATTACTTCTACTACTACGGCTAACTCTTTAGCAATAAAGTAAAGTAATTACATGACGTTTATGTTGACACGCAGGTCATAAATAAATTAAGACAACTCCTATGGCTCCTGCCGGTTGTCATACTCATCATGTAGCGACCAGACCTCAAACAGTCTGATCTCTGTGCTCAGGTGTCATCCCTGGATCAGCAATGCTGACACCACACAGTACTTGAAGGATTTATAATGGAGTAGCAATCACACACTTATTACATCGAGTGTCTCAATAGAGAACTTATTACAATGAATATGGCTTAAGGCCATCTAATAACAATAACAGCAGAAGGCTTAGAAGATAAGTGAGTCCCTCAACTCCAACGGCATCACTGAGTATAGAACCACGACCTAAAACTCCTTAATCGTCGTTTGAAAAGTCTGCAACATTAACGTTGCAGCCCGAAATGGGTCAGCACATGAAATATGCTGGCAAAGTAACACATAGAGAGTAATGGAATGAAACAGCTATACTATATGCATATTTGGCTGGTGGAAAGCTCTATGGTTACAATTTTTGCGTAAAGCTAATTTTTCCCTACTGCAAAGGAATAAATTTTATTTAACTATCATGGTAGTTGTTAAACATTGAGAATGGTTGACAGCATTCTCAATCCCAATTAAGCATCATCATTAAACAAAACCCATCAAAATTAAATTTTAGAGTAACATGTTGAGATTCACATGATAATCCAAGTACTAGATACTCAAGATGTCCATAACCGGGGACACGGCTAACCATGATTAGTTTATACACTCTGTAGAGGTTTGCGCACTTTTCCCCACAAGACTCGATTGCCTCCATTTGGTTTCTCGCACTACATGGTGTTTGAGAAATGGATGACCGAGACATAGTCTTTCAGAAGCGCTAGCACCTTACGATGGATAGACCGTTACACCTACTTTCCCCTACATCTGCTAGTCTACCCTGTAAGAGTTCGCACGACTTAATCAACTATGCTAGAGCCCATAATAGCTTGTGGCTGCACACGGAAGTTTCTAGTATGAAAAAAATCATGATCCCTTTGGGCCTGGGTGACGGTCCATAAAGAAAAACAGGCAATCCTGGAATACCCAGGTACCTCAATCCACCCAGATGTGTGTTTAAGTTTCCATCTTAGATAAACCATTAAATTAACAAACTCACATCTGTCATGGATATCACTCACCCAATCCACGTCTACTAGCATAGCATGGCATAATAGGCAAACGTAGAAGTAACTCCCAAAGGTTTGACAATACAACAGGTAATAGGTACTACCTCAACTACTTCCCATCCCACAATTTAATTAGATCCTAATCATGCAATGTTTGAGGATTGATCTAATGCAATAAAACTGGGTAGTAGGAGGTATGATCAAAGTGTTACTTGCCTTGCTGATGATCCGCGAAACCTAGAGATTCGAAGTAACAGGTGGCGCACTCCGGGTATTCTATCACAGACAAACAAACAAGCATGCAATAAGTATTCATCTAATGCACAGGTAAAACTCAAATAAGAGATCTAACCAGAAAGTTCAACTTAAGAACTCCGGTTTGCAAAAAGAATCAAATCAAACGAAGCAACGAAAGTCAAACGGCAAAAGAAACAGGCTTCGTTTACTATTCTGGATCTAGGGCAATTTTTACAGTGGCAAAAACTTGTTTAAGTTGGTTAAACGGATAGAGGGTTTCAAGACGAAACTCCAGGCGCTTGAATCGCCTGATTCCGATAAACGAGCGAAAAGTTATACTAAAACGAAAATCGGATCAGGAATCGCGATCAGAAAAATCGCGGATTTAATCCAAGAAAAGAAAAATGACGAACGTTCGCTAGAGCGAATGAACGAACGCTCGCTATTTAAATAAATCAGAAAACCGATCTATTTAAAAAAACCGAAACTAAAAAAACGAACAAAACCGTCGGAAAACCGAACGGTTTTTCGGAAAAAAAAACCGGTGACTAAAAAAAACTACCCCGGCAACTCCGGCGATGGGTTCGGCGGCGGCGGCGGTGCTCCGGCGGCGGCGGTCGGCGCCGGCGGTCGGC
>NC_041382.1:731563619-731611574 GCF_002162155.2 Triticum dicoccoides
CGGCGGCGGTCGGGGCGCTAGGGTTTGGAGGCCCCGGGCTGGGCTCCCCGGCTTATAAAGCCTGGACGGGCCTAGTGTCCGGGTCGGACACGCCCCGTAGGTTGGTTGCGTTTTTTTTAAATATTCCACGCAGAAAAACAAATAAAAGAAATACTAAACTGACTCCAAAAATCCCGAAATACATTTTCCCCGGCTTCTAAAATCAAGCCGCACAAGGTGAACATTTATTTGGGGCCTAAATGCAATTTTGAAAAACGCACATTTTTCCTAAATTCAAATAAAATATCGAAAAACTCCGAAATAAAATCTTATTTGTTTTTATTATTAAATCCTCAATATTTCTTTATTTTGGGAAAGTCATTTTATTCCCTCTCTCATATTTTTGTAATAGAAATAATTGATGATAAAATAATTAAAATCAAATGATCCTATTCTCAAAATTTGAGAAAACTCAAATATGAAAATAACGAAATCCCCAACTCTCTCCGTGGGTCCTTGAGTTGCGTAGAATTTCTAGGATCAAAATCAAAAGCAAATAAATTATGATATGTAATGATGATCTAATGTATAACATTCCAAATTGAAAATTTGGGATGTTACAAACCTACCCTCCTTAAGATGAATCTCGCCCTCGAGATTCGGGTTGGCTAGAAAATAGGTGAGGGTGGTCCTTGAGCAAATCTTCCTCTCGCTCCTAGGTGGCTTCATCCTTCGTGTGGTGGCTCCACTGAACCTTACAAAACTTGATAACCTTGCTGCGGGTGACTCGGCTGGCAAACTCGAGAATCTTAACTGGTTTCTCCTCATAGGTCAAATTGTTATCCAACTGAATTGCTTCCAATGGCACTGTGTCTCTCAAGGGTTGTCAGCCATCTCCGCGTGGCACTTCTTCAGTGAGAAACGTGGAACACATCATGAACTCCTGACAATCCTTCGGGCAATTCCAACTTGTAGGCCACTTCTCCCAGACGTTCCAATACTCGGTATGGTCCTACAAATCGTGGCTCTAACTTTCCCTTAACACCAAAATGCTTTATTCCCCGAAGTGGGGATACTCGAAGATAAACTCTGTCTCCGACTTCGTAAACTGTTTCCTTGCATTTTGAATATGCATAACTCTTCTGCCTGGATTGAGCTACCTTGAGCCTATCGCGAATCAATTTCACCTTCTGTTCAGACTCTTTGATCAAATCAGGCCCAAACAACTAGCGGTCTCCAACTTCATCCCACGACAATGGTGTCCTGCACCTCCTTCCGTACAAGGCTTTGAAAGGGGCCATCTTTAAACTGGATTGATAGCTGTTGTTGTAAGAGAATTCTGCATATGGAAAATTGCCGTCCCAACTAGATCCATAATTTAGCGCGCAAGCTCTCAGCATGACCTCCAAAATCTGATTGACTCTCTCGGTCTGTCCATCTGTCTGTGGATGAAAAGTTGTGCTGAACTCTAGCCTAGTACCCAAAGTTTCGTGCAACTGATTCCAGAACTTTGATGTAAATTGGGTTCCTCTATCTGATACTATACTCCTCGGAACTCCATGTAAGCATACAATCCTGGTCATGTATATCTTTGCCAACTTAGCACTGGTGTAAGTGGTCTTTACCGGGATGAAATGAGCTACTTTCGTCAACCGATCAACTACAACCCAAATCGAGTCATAGCCTGAACGAGTCCTGGGTAATCCCGTGATAAAATCCATGCCTAACTTATCCCACTTCCATTCGGGTATCGGCAATGGCTGTAGCAATCTTGCTGGCTTCTGATGCTCTGCCTTTACTCTCTGACATACGTCACAAACCGCTATATACTCCGCAATATCTTTCTTCATTCCGGTCCACCAGAAAGTATCCTTCAAATCCAAATACATCTTCGTATTTCCTGGGTGAATCGAATATGGTGAATCGTGTGCCTCTTGCAGAATCAACTTCCTGATCTCCGGGTCATTGGGCACATAAACACGGTCTTCAAACCATAGGGTGTCGTGCTCATCCTCACGAAATCCTTTAGCCTTTCCTTCGCTCATTTTCTCCTTTATAGAGGCAATCTCCTTGTCAGTCTTCTGAGCTTCTCTGATGCTATCCATCAAAGTTGACTGAATCTCCAATGCTGCTACATAGCCTCTTGGAACTATTTCCAAACATAGCTCATGAAGATCCTCGGCTAACACCTTTGGTATTTCTCCCATCATTAGTGTATTGACATGGCTCTTACGGCTCAATGCGTCAGCTACTACATTAGCCTTTCCGGGATGGTAATGCAATCTCATATCATAATCCTTGATGAGCTCCAACCATCTCCTTTGTCTGAGGTTTAATTCCTTCTGCATGAAAATGTATTTCAAACTCTTGTGATCCGTGTACACCTTGCAATGATTTCCAATGAGGAAATGTCTCCATGTTTTCAATGCATGCACTACGGCTGCTAACTCCAAATCATGCATGGCATAATTCAATTCGTGGGGTTTCAGTTGTCGTGAGGCATATGAAACAACTCTCCCTTCCTGCATAAGCACTGCTCCAAGTCCTCGTCGTGAAGTGTCGCAATACACCTCATAATCCTTGGTCTGGTCTGGCAAAATCAACACTGGTGAAGTAACCAAGCGTTTCTTCAACTCCTGGAAACTAGCCTCACACTCCTCAGTCCATATGAACTTGGTGTCCTTCTTTAACAACTCCGTCACAGGTTTTGCAATTTTGGATAATTCTCAATAAATCTCCGGTAGTATCCTACAAGTCCAAGGAAACTCCGGATCTCTCCAACTGTTGTTGGTGCCTCCCACTTGGTCACGGTATCAACTTTAGTGGGATCAACTGCTATTCCTTCTCCGGATATAACGTGTCCGAGGAATCCTACTTCCTTCAACCAAAACTCACATTTGCTAAACTTGGCATATAGTTCATGTTCCCTGAGCTTTCCAAGAACTAAACGCAAATGTTCCTTATGCTCCTCTTCATTCTTCGAGTAAACCAGAATATCATCAATGAACACCACGACGAACTTATCCAAGAACTCCATAAACACTTTGTTCATCATGTTCATAAAATAGGCAGGTGCGTTAGTCAGACCAAATGACATAACGGTATACTCGTACAGCCCATACCTGGTGGTAAAAGTTGTCTTAGGTATATCATGTTCTCGAATCTTCAACTGGTGGTATCCTGATCGCAGATCGATCTTGGAAAATACCTTAGCTCCTTGCAATTAATCAAACAGATCATTGATTATTGGTAGTGGGTACTTGTTCTTGATCGTTACTTCATTCAACCCACGATAGTCAACAACCATCCTTAACGACCCATCCTTTTTCTCCACTAGAAGTACTGGTGATCCCCAAGGCGACGAACTTGGGCAAATGTAACCTTTACCTAGTAACTCCTTAATCTGCTTATTAATCTCCACCAAATCCTTTGCGGGCATCATGTATGGTCTCTTTGATATTGGCCCTGTGCCTGGTAATAGCTCAATCAAAAACTCAATATCTCTATCCGGTGGCATGCCTGGCAACTCTTCGGGAAATACGTCAGGGAAATCCCTTACCACTGGTACTTCCTCCTGCACAACTCCTGATAAGGAATTTACTTGTGTCCTATTTGGCGCATGCCGGGATACATACTTGATCCTTCTTCCTTCTGGTATCGTAAGCAAAATTCTCTTACTGGCGCAATCCATGTTTCCCCCATACATCGACAGCCAATCCATACCGAGAATTACATCCAAACCTTGGGATTCCAGAATAATTAAATCCGTTGGGAAAATATGCCTTCCTATACTTAATGGCACTTGGAAACATCCTTGACTGGCCATATACTCTGCTCCTAGTGAGCTTACTAGCATAGGTGTTCTAAGAACCTTAGTGGGCAAGTTATACTTATCCACAAATCCCCTTGATATGTATGAATGCGATGCACCAGTATCAAAAAGAATGAGTGCAGTAAATGACTTAACCAAAAACTTACCAATTACTACATCCGGCTGCTCTTCAACCTCCTCCACATTAACGTGGTTCACCTGTCCGTCCTCCTTGGCGCAAGTTGCGAAACTCTCGCTTCTTCAAGGCCATAGATCCTGTTGAAACTGGTCCCATGTGACAGTGTCGACAGGGAAAGTGGTTGTGAAATTCTCCCACCATGATGTTGCGGGTCCTTCAAGCTGATGTGCGGCAAACTTCACCTTCTCCGCATCTGTGCATCCTGCTGTGGTCAACTCTCTAGCTGTCTTGCGGAGCCAATCATCTGCTACTATCGGCTCGGTGCTACTGGAAAACACCGGCGGATTCAGCCTAAGAAAACGGGCTAAGTGATCAACAGGTGGTGGTGGTGGTGGGTTGTTGTTGTTGTTCCCCTGATTCTGATTCTGGACTAGCAACTGCATCAATGTGTTCTGTTGCTAGATCAATTGGGTGAGCTCCGGTGGGAAGGTAAATCCGGGGTCACGTCTCAGAGGCATCTGAGGGTTTAGAAAAGATGAGATTTAAGAATAGAGGGGGTCTAAAGAGAAAACACTACCCATATGCACATGAGGCAAAAGCAAACAATTCACTTCATTCAATCAAACAAGGGCATACAATCGATCTAACTATCGCAAAAGTGCTCGGACTACTGTATTTACATGGTGGACTACTACTACTACTGATGAGGTGGTCTACTAGAAATATTCTTCGGTTGCAGACTCCATGATATCTGCTCCGGCTTCATCAACATAGTCATCATCGCTATCATCTGGGTCCAAGTCGGTGTCGTCGATGATGATGTAGTCTTCCGGGCGAATCTCCTTGGGTTCTTCGTCTTCATCTATTGGTGTAGGGCCTCCCATAAATATCCCGATCTTCATTGTTAGGTCGGTATTCTTATCCACTAATACTTCAATTTCTTCTTCATAATCTTCACGTGTAGCCTTGAGTTCTTCCTCCAGTTCCTTGATTCTTGTCCTTGCCTTCTTCAGGTCTATCATGTCGGCGCACATCTGGTTCTCCTGACGTCGAATGTGTTGGTTTAATTCCTGGATAAAAGCTGCAATTGATCTATCCTTTCTGGTGCTGATCATCTCCCAGTGCTCATCTCGGCGCCCACAAATCCGGTAGATAGTATCATTGAGATCATTGCGGTAGACTTCTTCAATGCGTCCCATGGCGATGTGAGCTGCCATGCTCTTTCCTAGACTCCAAATTGGTGCATATGGGCTCAGTGACTGGCATGAACGTCCTTCCTGGAACTTGAACTTGAATCATCCAGCGCTCTTCTTCAGGTAAGGTGGCGTTGTAGGTTCCGATGAAGCTTGGTACTCCTATGTTCGGGTATCTAGTTGTTGGAAATATGCCCTAGAGGCAATAATGAATTGGTTATTATTATATTTCCTTGTTCATGATAATCGTTTATTGTCCATGCTAGAATTGTATTGATAGGAAACTCAGATACATGTGTGGATACATAGACAACACCATGTCCCTAGTAAGCCTCTAGTTGACTAGCTCGTTAATCAATAGATGGTTACGGTTTCCTGACCATGCACATTGGATGTCGTTGATAACGGGATCACATCATTAGGAGAATGATGTGATGGACAAGACCCAATCCTAAGCCTAGCACAAAGATCGTGTAGTTCGTATGCTAAAGCTTTTCTAATGTCAAGTATCATTTCCTTAGACCATGAGATTGTGCAACTCCCGGATACCGTAGGAATACTTTGGGTGTGCCAAACGTCACAACGTAACTGGGTGACTATAAAGGTGCACTACGGGTATCTCCGAAAGTGTCTGTTGGGTTGGCACGAATCGAGACTGGGATTTGTCACTCCGTGTGACGGAGAGGTATCTCTGGGCCCACTCGGTAGGACATCATCATAATGTGCATAATGTGATCAAGGAGTTGATCACGAGATGATGTGTTACGGAACAAGTAAAGAGACTTGCCGGTAACGAGATTGAACAAGGTATGGGATACCGACGATCGAATCTCGGGCAAGTACAATACCGATAGACAAAGGGAATTGTATACGAGATTGATTAAGTCCTTGACATCGTGGTTCATCCGATGAGATCATCGTGGAACATGTGGGAGCCAACATGGGTATCCAGATCCCGCTGTTGGTTATTGACCGGAGAGTCATCTCGGTCATGTCTGCATGTCTCCCGAACCCGTAGGGTCTACACACTTAAGGTTCGGTGACGCTAGGGTTATAGAGATATTAGTATGCGGTAACCCGAAAGTTGTTCGGAGTCCCGCATGAGATCCCGGACGTTACGAGGAGTTCCGGAATGGTCCGGAGGTAAAGAATTATATATAGGAAGTGCTATTTCGGCCATCGGGGCAAGTTTCGGGGTCACCGGTATTGTACCGGGACCACCGGAAGGGTCCCGGGGGTCCACCGGGTGGGGCCACCTGCCCCGGGGGCCACATGGGATGTAGGGGGTGCGCCTTGGCCTACATGGGCCAAGGGCACCAGCCCCAAGAGGCCCATGCGCCAAAGGGACAAGAGGAGGGGAGAGTCCTAAAAGGGGAAGGCACCTCCGAGGTGCCTTGGGGAGGATGGACTCCTCCCCCCCCCCTTGGCCGCACCCTTCCTTGGAGGAAGGGGTAAGGCTGCGCCCTCCCCCTCTCCCTTGGCCCTATATATAGTGGGGGGGGGGGAAGGGAGGGCAACCTAATCTAAGCCCTGGCGCCTCCCTCTCCCTCCCATGACACATCTCCCTCCTCCCGTAGCGCTTGGCGAAGCCCTGTTGGAATCCCGCTACTTCCACCACCACGCCATCGTGCTGCTGGATCTCCATCAACCTCTCCTCCCCCCTTGCTGGATCAAGAAGGAGGAGACGTCGCTGCTCCGTACGTGTGTTGAACGCGGAGGTGCCGTCCGTTCGGCGCTAGGATCATCGGTGATTTGGATCACGACGAGTACGACTCCATCAACCCCGTTCTCTTGAACGCTTCCGCGCGCGATCTACAAGGGTATGTAGATCCACTCCTCCCTCGTTGCTAGATGACTCCATAGATTGATCTTGGTGACACGTAGGAAAATTTTGAATTATTGCTACGTTCCCCAGCAATGGCATCATGAGCTAGGTCTATGCGTAGTTTCTATGCACGAGTAGAACACAAAGTAGTTGTGGGCGTTGATTTTGTTCAATATGCTTACCGTTACTAGTCCAATCTTGATTCAGTGGCATTGTGGGATGAAGCGGCCCGGACCGACCTTACACGTACTCTTATGTGAGACTGGTTCCACCGACTGACATGCACTAGTTGCATAAGGTGGCTAGCGGGTGTCTGTCTCTCCCACTTTAGTCGGATCGGATTCGATGAAAAGGGTCCTTATGAAGGGTAAATAGCAATTGGCATATCATGTTGTGGTTTTTGCGTAGGTAAGAAACGTTCTTGCTAGAAACCCATAGCAGCCACGTAAAACATGCAAACAACAATTAGAGGACGTCTAACTTGTTTTTGCAGGGTATGCTATGTGATGTGATATGGCCAAGAAGAATGTGATGAATGATATGTGATGTATGAGATTGATCATGTTCTTGTAATAGGAATCACGACTTGCATGTCGATGAGTATGACAACCGGCAGGAGCCATAGGAGTTGTCTTAATTTATTTATGACCTGCGTGTCAACATAAACGTCATGTAGTTACTTTACTTTATTGCTAACCGTTAGCTGTAGTAGTAGAAGTAATAATTGGCGAGACAACTTCATGAAGACACGATGATGGAGATCATGATGATGGAGATCATGGTGTCATGCCGGTGACGATGATGATCATGGAGCCCCGAAGATGGAGATCAAAAGGAGCAAAGTGATGATGGCCATATCATGTCACTATTTGATTGCATGTGATGTTTATCATGTTTATGCATCTTGTTTACTTAAAATGACGGTAGTAAATAAGATGATCCCTCATAATAATTTCAAGAAAGTGTTCCCCCTAACTGTGCACCGTTGCGAAAGTTCGTCGTTTCGAAGCACCACGTGATGATCGGGTGTGATAGATTCTTACGTTCGAATACAACGGGTGTTGATGAGCCTAGCATGTACAGACATGGCCTCGAAACACATGCGAAACACTTAGGTTAACTTGATGAGCCTAGCATGTACAGACATGGCCTCGGATCACAAGAGACCAAAAGGTCGAGCATGAGTCGTATAGAAGATACGATCAACATGAAGATGTTCACCGATGTTGACTAGTCCGTCTCACGTGATGATCGGACACGGCCTAGTTCACTCGGATCATGTAATCACTTAGATGACTAGAGGGATGTCTATCTAAGTGGGAGTTCATAAGATGAACTTTATTATCCTGAACATAGTCAAAAGGTCTTCGCAAATTATGTCGTAGCTCGCGCTTTAGTTCTACTGTTTAGTTATGTTCCTAGAGAAAATTTAGTTGAAAGTTGATAGTAGCAATTATGCGGACTAGGTCAATAAACTGAGGATTGTCCTTATTGCTTCATAGAAGGCTTATGTCCTTAATGCACCGCTCAGTGTGCTGAACCTCGAACGTCGTCTGTGGATGTTGCGAACATCTGACATACACATTTTGATAACTACGTGATAGTTCAGTTAAACGGCTTAGAGTTGAGGCACCGAAGGCATTTTGAAACGCCACGAAACATATGAGATGTTTCGAGGGCTGACACTGGGATTTCAGGCTCGTGCCCACGTCAAGAGGTATAAGACCTCCGACGATTTTCTTAGCCTGCAAACTAAGGGAGAAAAGCTCAATTGTTGAACTTGTGCTTAGATTGTCTGAGTACAACAATCGCTTGAATCGAGTGGGAGTTGATCTTCCAGATGAAATAGTGATGGTTCTCCGAAGTCATTACCACCAAGCTGCTAGAGCTTCGTGATGAACTATAATATATCAGGGATATATATGATGATCCTTGAGATATTCGCGATGTTTGACACCGCAAAAGTAGAAATCAAGAAGGAGCATCAATTGTTGATGGTTGGTGAAACCACTAGTTTCAAGAAGGGCAAGGGCAAAAGGGGATACTTCATGAAACGACAAATCAGCTGCTGCTCTAGTAAAGAAACCCAAGGTTGAACCCAAACCCGAGACTAAGTGCTTATGTAATAAAGGGGAACAGCCACTGGAGCAGAATTACCCTAGATACTTGGTAGATGAGAAGGCTGGCAAGGTCGATAGAAGTATATTGGATATACATTGTGTTGATGTGTACTTTACTAGTACTCCTAGTAGCACCAGGGTATTAGATACCGGTTCGGTTGCTAAGTGTTAGTAACTCGAAATAAAAGCTACGGAATAAACGAAGACTAGCTAAAGGTGAGCTAACGATATGTGTTGGAAGTGTTTCCAATGTTGATATGATCAAACATTGCACGCTCCCTCTACCATCGAGATTGGTGTTTGCGTTGAGCATAGACATGATTGGATTATGTCTATCGCAATACAGTTATTCATTTAAGGAGAATAATGGTTACTCTGTTTATTTGAATAATACCTTCAATAGTCTTGCACCTAAAATGAATGGTTTATTGAATCTCGATCGTAGTGATACACATGTTCATGCCAAAAGATATAAGATAGTAATGATAGTACCACCTACTTGTGGCACTGCCACTTAAGTCATATCGGTATAAAACGCATGAAGAAGCTCCATGTTGATGGATCTTTGGGCTCACTCGTTTTTGAAAAGTTTGAGACATGCAAACCATGTCTATTGGTGTATATGCATGAAGAAACTCCATGCAAATGGACCGTTTGGACTCACTTGATTTTGAATCACTTGAGACATGCAAATCATACCACATGGGCAAGATGACTGAAAGCCTCGTTTTCAGTAAAATGGAACTAGAAAGCAACTTGTTGGAAGTAATACATTTTGATGTGTGCAGTCCAATGAGTGCTGAGGCATGTAGTGGATATCGTTATGTTCTTACTTCACAGATGATTTGAGTAGATGTTGAGTATATTTACTTGATGAATCACGAGTCTGAATTATTGAAAGGTTCAAGTAATTTCAGGGTGAAGTTGAAAGATCGTCGTGACAAGAGGATAAAATATCTAAGATATGATCATAGACAAGAAAATCTGAATTACGAGTTTGGCACAGAATTAAGACATTGTGGAAATTGTTTCACAACTAATACAGCCTGGAACACCATAGTGTGATGGTGTGTCCGAACATCATAGCTGCACCCTATTGGATATGATGCATACCATGATGTCTCTTATCGAATTACCACAATAGTTTATGGGTTAGGCATTAAAGACAACCACATTCACTTTAAATAGGGCACCACGTAATTCCGATGAGATGACACCGTATGAACTATGGTTTAGAGAAACCTAAGCTGTCATTTCTTAAAAGTTTGGGGCTGCGACGCTTATGTGAAAAAGTTTCAGGCTGATAAGCTCGAACCCAAAGCGGATAAATGCATCTTCATAGGACACCCAAAACAGTTGGGTATACCTCCTGTCTCAGATCCGAAAGCAATAAGGGATTGTTTCTGCAATCGGGTCCTTTCTCGAGGAAAAGTTTCTCTCGAAAGAATTGAGTGGGAGGATGGTGGAGACTTGATGAGGTTATTGAACCTTCACTTCAACTAGTGTGTGGCAGGGCACAGGAAGTTGTTCCTGTGGCACCTACACCAATTGAAGTTGAAGCTTATGATAGTGATCATGAAACTTCAGATCAAGTCACTACCAAACCTCGTGGGATGACAAGGATGCGTACTACTTCAGAGTGGTACGTAATCCTGTCTTGGAAGTCATGTTGCCAGACAACAATGATCCTACGAGCTATGGAGAAGCGATGGTGGGCCTGGATTCCAAAAAAATGGCTCGAGGCCATATAATCCGAGAGAGGATCCATGTATGAAAACAAAGTGTAGACTTCGGAAGAGCTACTTGATGGTCGTAAGGCTGTTAGGTACATGTGGATTTTAAAAGGAAGACAGACAATGATGGTAAGTGTCACCATTGAGAAAGCTCAACTTGTCATTAAGATGTTTCCCGACAAGTTCAAGGAGTTGACTACGATGAGACTTTCTCACACATAGCGATGCTAAAAGTCTGTTGGAATTATATTAGCGATTACTGCATTATTTATGAAATCTTGCGGCTAGGATGTCAAAACATTATTTCCTCAATGATTTTCTTGAGGAAAGGTTGTGTGTGATACAATCGGAAGGGTTTTGTCAATCCTGAAAGATGCTAATAAGTATGCAAAGCTCCAGCAATCCTTCTAAGGACTGGAGTAAGCATCTCGGAGTTGGAATGTATGCTTTGATGAGATGATCAAAGATTTTGGGTGTATACAATGTTTATGAGAAACTTGTATTTCCAAAGAAGTGAGTGGGAGCACTATAGAATTTCCGATGAGTATGTGTTGTTAACATGTTGTTGATCGGAAATGATGTAGAATTTCTAGAAAGCATGCAGAGTTATTTGAAAAGTGTTTTTCAATGGAAAGCCTGGATTAAGCTACTTGAACGTTGAGCATCAAGATCTATAAGGATAGATAAAAACGCTTAATGGTACTTTCAAATGAGCACATACCTTGACATGATCTTGAAGGTGTTCAAGATGGATCAGTCAAAGAAGGAGTTCTTGCCTGAGTTGTAAGGTATGAAGTTAAGACTTAAAGCTCGACCACGGCAGAAGAAAGAGGAAGGACGAAGGTCGTCCCCTATGCTTTTGTCATAGGCTCTATATGGTATGCCATGCTGAGTACCGCACCTGATGTGTGCCTTGCCACATGTCTGGCAAGAGGGTACAAAGGTGATCCAGGAGTAGATCACTAGATAGCGGTCAAAATTGTCCTTGGAGTAATAAGGACATGTTTCTCAGTTATGGAGGTGATAAAGAGTTCGACGTAAAGAGTTGCATCGATGCAAGCTTAACACCTATCCGGATAGCTCTGAGTAGAGATACCGGATACGTATAATGGAGCAACAATTTAGAATAGCTCCAAGTAGAACAGTTATTTGAAATGGCTCCAAATATAGCGTAGTAGCTGCATCTACAAGATGACATAGAGATTTGCGAAGTACATACGGATCTGAAAGATTCAGACCCGTTGACTATAACATCTCTCACAAGCATCACATGATCAAAGCCAGAACTCATCGAGTGTTAATCACATGGTGATGTGAACTAGATTATTGACTCTAGTAAACTCTTTGGGTGTTAGTCACATGGGGATGTGACCTTGAGTGTTAGTCACATAGCAATGTGAACTGGATTATTGACTCTAGTGCAAGTGGGAGACTGTTGGAAATATGCCCTAGAGGCAATAATAAATTGGTTATTATTATATTTCCTTGTTCATGATAATCGTTTATTGTCCATGCTAGAATTGTATTGATAGGAAACTCAGATACATGTGTGGATACATAGACAACACCATGTCCCTAGTAAGCCTCTAGTTGACTAGCTCGTTAATCAATAGATGGTTACGGTTTCCTGACCATGGACATTGGATGTCGTTGATAATGGGATCACATCATTAGGAGAATGATGTGATGGACAAGACCCAATCCTAAGCCTAGCACAAAGATCGTGTAGTTCGTATGCTAAAGCTTTTCTAATGTCAAGTATCATTTCCTTAGACCATGAGATTGTGCAACTCCCGGATACCGTAGGAATACTTTGGGTGTGCCAAACGTCACAACGTAACTGGGTGACTATAAAGGTGCACTACGGGTATCTCCGAAAGTGTCTGTTGGGTTGGCACGAATCGAGACTGGGATTTGTCACTCCGTGTAACGGAGAGGTATCTCTGGGCCCACTCGGTAGGACATCATCATAATGTGCACAATGTGATCAAGGAGTTGATCACGAGATGATGTGTTACAGAACGAGTAAAGAGACTTGCCGGTAACGAGATTGAACAAGGTATCGGGATACCGACGATCGAATCTCGGGCAAGTACAATACCGATAGACAAAGGGAATTGTATATGAGATTGATTAAGTCCTTGACATCGTGGTTCATCCGATGAGATCATCGTGGAACATGTGGGAGCCAACATGGGTATCTAGATCCCGCTGTTGGTTATTGACCGGAGAGTCATCTCGGTCATGTCTGCATGTCTCCCGAACCCGTAGGGTCTACACACTTCAGGTTCGGTGATGCTAGGGTTATAGAGATATTAGTATGCGGTAACCCGAAAGTTGTTCGGAGTCCCGGATGAGATCCCGGGCGTTAAGAGGAGTTCCGGAATGGTCCGGAGGTAAAGAATTATATATAGGAAGTGCCATTTCGGCCATCGGGACAAGTTTCGGGGTCACCGGTATTGTACCGGGACCACCGGAAGGGTCCCTGGGGTCCACCGGGTGGGGCCACCTGCCCCGGGGGCCACATGGGCTGTAGGGGGTGCGCCTTGTCCTACATGGGCCAAGGGCACCAGCCCCAAGAGGCCCATGCGCCAAAGGGACAAGAGGAGGGGAGAGTCCTAAAAGGGGAAGGCACCTCCAAGGTGCCTTGGGGAGGATGGACTCCTCCCCCCCTTGGCCGCACCCTTCCTTGGAGGAAGGGGAAAGGCTGTGCCCTCCCCCTCTCCCTTGGCCCTATATATAGTGGGGGGGAAGGGAGGGCAACCTAACCTAAGCCATGGCGCCTCCCTCTCCCTCCCATGACACATCTCCCTCCTCCCGCAGCGCTTGGCGAAGCCCTGTTGGAATCCCGCTACTTCCACCACCACGCCATCGTGCTGCTGGATCTCCATAGACCTCTCCTCCCCCCTTGCTGGATCAAGAAGGAGGAGACGTCGCTGCTCCGTACGTGTGTTGAACGCGAAGGTGTCGTCCGTTCGGCGCTAGGATCATCGGTGATTTGGATCACGACGAGTACGACTCCATCAACCCCGTTCTCTTGAACGCTTCCGCGCGCGATCTACAAGGGTATGTAGATCCACTCCTCCCTCATTGCTAGATGACTCCATAGATTGATCTTGGTGACACGTAGGAAAATATTGAATTATTGCTACGTTCCCCAACACTAGTGACTTCCTGCAAGTGACGTCCAAAGGGTGTATCTTTATCCGCTTGCGTGAACTTGCTCCTTGCATCCGCCATCCTAAAGAGTAGAAAAGATGAGAGGTCAGAAGAGAAGAGAGTGAATAGTGATCTAGGTCCTTAGCTTAGTGGTCGTGTCCTATAGTCAGCGTGTGCTCTGATACCATCTTTGTAGCGACCAGACCTCAAACAGTCTGATCTCTGTGCTCAGGTGTCATCCCTGGATCAGTAATGCTGACACCACACAGTACTTGAAGGATTTATAACAGAGTAGCAATCACACACTTATTACATTGAGTGTCTCAATACAGAACTTATTACAATAAATATGGCTTAAGGCCATCTAATAACGATAACAGCGGAAGGCTTAGAAGATAAGTGAGTCCATCAACTCCAACGGCATCACTGAGTATAGAACCACGACCTAAAACTCCTTAATCGTCGTCTGAAAAGTCTGCAACATTAATGTTGCAGCCCGAAACGGGTCAGCACATGGAATATGCTGGCAAAGTAACACATAGAGAGTAATGGAATGAAACAGCTATACTATATGCATATTTGGCTGGTGGAAAGCTCTATGGTTACAGTTTTTGCGTAAAGCTAATTTTTCCCTACTGCAAAGGAATAAATTTTATTTAACTATCATGGTAGTTGTTAAACATTGAGAATGGTTGACAGCATTCTCAATCCCAATTAAGCATCATCATTAAACAAAATCCATCAAAATTAAATTTTAGAGTAACATGTTGAGATTCACATGATAATCCAAGTACTAGATACTCAAGATGTCCATAACTGGGGACAAGGCTAACCATGATTAGTTTATACACTCTGCAGAGGTTTACACACTTTTCCCCACAAGACTCGATCGCCTCTATTTGGTTTCTCGCACTACACGGTGTTTGAGAAACGGATGACCGAGACATAGTCTTTCAGAAGCGCTAGCACCTTACGATGGATAGATCGTTACACCTACTTTCCCCTACATCTGCTAGTCTACCCTGTAAGAGTTCGCACGACTTAATCAACTATGCTCGAGCCCATAATAGCTTGTGGTTGCACACGGAAATTTCTAGTATGAAAAATTCATGATCCCTTTGGGCCTGGGTGGCGGTCCATAAAGAAAAACAGGCAATCCTGGAATACCCAGGTACCTCAATCCACCCAGATGTGTGTTTAAGTTGCCACCTTAGATAAACCATTAAATTAACAAACTCACATCTGTCATGGATATCACTCACTCAATCCACGTCTACTAGCATAGCAAGGCATAATAGGCAAACGTAGAAGTAACTCCCAAAGGTTTGATAATACAATAGGTAATAGGTATTATCTCAACTACTTTCCATCCCACAATTTAATTAGATCCTAATCATGCAATGTTTGAGGATTGATCTAATGCAATAAAACTGGGTAGTAGGAGGTATGATCAAAGTGTTACTTGCCTTGCTGATGATCCGCGAAACCTATAGATTCGAAGTAACAGGCGGTGCACTCCGGGTATTCTATCGCAGACAAACAAAGAAGCATATAATAAGTATTCATCTAATGCACACGTAAAACTCAAATAAGAGATCTAACCAGAAAGTTCAACTTAAGAACTCCGGTTTGCAAAAAGAATCAAATCAAACGAAGCAACGGAAGTCAAACGGCAAAAGAAATAGGCTTTGTTTACTATTCTGGATCTAGGGTAATTTTTACAGTGGCAAAAACTTGTTTAAGTTAGTTAAACAGATAGAGGGTTTCGAGACGAAACTCCAGGCGCTTGAATCGCCCGATTCCGATAAACGAGCGAAAAGTTATACTAAAACGAAAATCAGATCAGGAATCGCGATGAGAAAAATCACGGATTTAATCCGAGAAAAGAAAAACGACGAACGTTCGCTAGAACGAACGAACGCTCGCTATTTAAATAAATCGGAAAAACCGATCTACTTAAAAAAACTGAAACTAAAAAAACGAACAAAACCGTCGGAAAACCGAACGGTTTTTCGGAAAAAAACCGGCGACTAAAAAAAACTACCCCAGCAACTCTGGCGGCGGCGGCGGCGGTCGGCGGCGGCGTGGCGGCGCAGGGCGGCGGCGGCGGCGGTCGGCGGCAGCGGCGGCGGTCGGGGCGCTAGGGTTTGGAGGCCCCGGGCTGGGCTCCCCGTCTTATAAAGCCTGGACGGGCCTAGTGTCCGGGTTGGACACGGCCCGTAGGTCGGTTGCGTTTTTTTCATATTCCGCGATGAAAAATAAATAAAAGAAACACTAAACGGACTCCAAAATTCCGAAATAAATTTTCCCCGCCTTCTATAATCAAGCCGCACAAGGTGAACATTTATTTGAGTCCTAAATGCAATTTTGAAAAACGCATATTTTTCCTAAATTCAAATAAAATATCGAAAAACTCCGAAATAAAATCTTATTTGATTTTATTATTAAATCCTCAATATTTCTTTATTTTGGGAAAGTCATTTTATTCCCTCTCTCATATTTTTGTAATAGAAATAATTGATGATAAAATAATTAAAATCAAATGATCCTATTCTCAAAATTTGAGAAAACTCAAATATGAAAATAACGAAATCCCCAACTCTCTCCGTGGGTCCTTGAGTTGCGTAGAATTTCTAGGATCAAAACCAAAAGCAAATAAATTATGATATGAAATGATGATCTAATGTATAACATTCCAAATTGAAAATTTGGGATGTTACACATCGACATGCAAGTCGTGATTCCTATTACAAGAACATGATCAATCTCATACATCACATATATCATTCATCACATTCTTTTGGCCATATCACATCACACGGCACATGCTGCAAAAACAAGTTAGACGTCCTCTAATTGTTGTTGCAAGTTTTTACGTGGCTGCTATAGGTTTCTAGCAAGAACGTTTCTTGCCTACACCAAAACCACAATGTGATATGCCAATTTCTATTTACCCTTCATAAGGACCCTTTTCATCGAATCCGATCCGACTAAAGTGGGAGAGACAGACACCCGCCAGCCACCTTATGCAACTAGTGCATGTCAATCGGTGAAACCAGTCTCACGTAAGCGTACGTGTAAGGTCGGTCCGGGCCGCTTCATCCCATGATGCCGCCGAATCAAGATAATACTAGTAACGGCAAGCAAATTGACAATATCCATGCCCACAACTGATTTGTGTTCTACTCGTGCATAGAAACTACGCATAGACCTAGCTCATGATGCCACTGTTGGGGAACGTAGCAGAATTTTAAAATTTTCTACGCATCACCAAGATCAATCTATGGAGTCATCTAGCAACGAGGGAGAGGGGAGTGCATCTACATACCCTTGTAGATCGCGCGCGGAAGCGTTCAAGAGAACAGGGTTGATGGAGTCGTACTCGTCGTGATCCAAATCACCGATAAACTAGTGCCGAACGGACAGCACCTCCGCATTCAACACACGTACAATTGGGAAGACGTCTCCTCCAACTTGATCCAGCAAGGGGGAAGGAGAGGTTGATGGAGATCCAGCAGCACGACGGCGTGGTGGTGGAAGCAACGGTGATCTCGGCAGGGCTTCGCCAAGCTCAGGGAGAGGAAGGAGTGTCACGAGAGGGAGAGGGAGGCGCCAGGGGCTAGGGTGCGGCTGCCCTCCCTCCCCCCACTATTTATAGGACCCCTAGGGGGGCGCCGGCCCTAGGAGATTGAATCTCCAAGGGGGGCGGGGGCCAAGGGGGGTGGAGTGCCCCCCAAGCCAAGTGGGGCGCCCCCACCCCTAGGGTTTCCAACCCTAGGTGCAGGGGAGGCCCATGGGGGGTGCACCAGCCCATCTGGGGCTGGTTCCCCTCCCACTTCAGCCCATGGGGCCCTCCGGGATAGGTGGACCCCCGGGACCCTTCCAGTGGTCCCGGTACAATACCGATTACCCCGAAAACCTTCCCGATGGCCGAAACTTGACTTCCTATATATAAATCTTCACCTCTGGACCATTCCGGAACTCCTTGTGACGTCCGGGATCTCATCCGGGACTCCGAACAACTTTCGGGTTACCGTATACTAATATCTCAACAACCCTAGCGTCACCGAACCTTAAGTGTGTAGACCCTACGGGTTCGGGAGACATGCAGACATGACCGAGACGACTCTCCGGTCAATAACCAACAATGGGATCTGGATAACCATGTTGGCTCCCACATGCTCCTCGACGATCTCATCGGATGAACCATGCTGTCGAGGATTCGATCAATCCCATATACAATTCCCTTTGTCAATCGGTACATTACTTGCCTGAGACTCGATCGTCGGTATCCCAATACCTCGTTCAATCTCATTACCGGCAAATCACTTTACTCATACCGTAATGCATGATCCTGTGATCAACCACTTGGTCACATTGAGCTCATTATGATGATGCATTACCGAGGGGGCTCAGAGATACCTCTCCGTCATACGGAGTGACAAATCCCAGTCTCGATTCGTGCCAATCCAATAGACACTTTCGGAGATGCCTGTAGTGTACCTTTATAGTCACCCAGTTAAGTTGTGACGTTTGGCACACCCAAAGCACTCCTAGGTATCCGGGAGTTGCACAATCTCATGGTCTAAGGAAATGATACTTGACATTCGGAAAAGCTATAGCAAACGAACTACACGATCTTTGAGCTATGCTTAGGATTGGGTCTTGTCCATCACATCATTCTCCTAATGATGTGATCCCGTTATCAATGACATCCAATGTCCATAGTCAGGAAACCATGACTATCTTTCGATCAACGAGCTAGTCAACTAGAGGCTCACTAGGGACGTGTTGTGGTCTATGTATTCACACATGCATTACGATTTTTGGATAACACAATTATAGCATGAACAATAGACAATTATCATGAACAAAGAAATATAATAATAACCATTTTATTATTGCCTCTAGGGCATATTTCCAACAGTTCTTCGATCTTATGCTTTTCCTAGATTTTGCTTGTGATTGCTCAAATGCGCTTTGATCTCCTCCAATTCGTCCGCACAACCATGCTCATCCACGCCGCCCTCCGTTTCATTGTAGTCGAATGGTTCGAAAGGGGCTTGATCGATGTCAACCGCGTTCGTGTCCAACAAGTTCACGAACTCGTTTGTTGCATTGTTCGAACCACCGATATAGCGAACGATAACAAGTCACGAGCTATCGAGAATAATGGTGAAAATGAAAGGGAATCGCCAAGACCGAAGACGCATACCTTCCGGCCATTTCGTCGAACACCTCGCTCGCGGGGGGAGCGGCACCGTTGAACGACATCGCTGGAGCACCTCCTTGCGGGGGGATGGAGTGAGAGGTTGAAGAAGGTGGCTTCTTTGAAGCCGGAACCTTCCTCCGCTTTACGCCCACGACCTTGCCGACCTTCTCCGACGCCGGCCGGGATCGCGCTGCCGCGTTGGCACCCAAAGCGCGGGCCATCGCGGCGGGGGCAGCCGGATTCCCGCCCTACACGACCATGTTGCCCTGCCGCTTGCGAGCAGGCGCGGCTTGTGCTTAGGCGACGGCGGCGGGGCCAACATGGCCGACGACGAGATCCGCCCGAGGGGAAGGAGCGTGCGCGACCTCCACGGTGACGGGGGGCAGCATTGGGTCGTCCATGGCGACGAGGGACGACCGGGGAAGAGGAACCGGAGCTTGCGGAGGGGGGGCAATGGTGGCGGAGAGTGCGGGAAGCGGGAAGCAGGAAGCGGGAAGCGGGAAGCGGAAATGTCTCTCCCGCCAAATCTCGCGCGGGATAGGGGTTGAGCTCGGGTCGGCCTCCCAGCCCGTGAAGATAGAGGTTGGGGGAGAAGATTTGTTGCGCCCCGCAAAAATATTTGCGGGTCGGGGCGGGATGCGGGGTCTGATCGTGCCGATTTTCCGGCCCCGACCCGCAATCTGACGGTTATTTTACGGGACGGGACGGGATGCGGGGTCTGCTAGAGTTGCTCTTAGAGTCCAATAGCATTGCCCTGCCTGCTAATTTATATATTGGGGGTGACCCTTTAATATAGGTTGGCCAGTTTTTTTCCTTTTCTTTTCTATTTGTGTTGCTTTTTTACTTTAGTTTTAAAAATAACTAAATGTGTAAGTAATATCAAAAGGTATTTTAGAACATGTTCTTGACATTTTAAAAAATGTACATATTGTTTCTACAAATATTTCTGTACATTTTAAAATATATTCATGACATTTTATAAAGTGTTTGCATGATATATTCACACATTTAAAAATGTACATATTGTTTCTTTTAAATATTTCCATAGATTTTAAAATATATTCATGACATTTTATAAAGTGTTTGCATGATATATTCCGCACATTTTAAAAAGTGGTCATAAATTTTAAAAAGTGTTCATGATTTAAAAATGTCTACGGGTTTGAAAAATGTTCATACAATTACAAACCGTGTGTCATGTATTGCTTTGAACGTGTTCACATATTTTAAGAATAGACATATAAGGGATGGAACGGCCCACACAACACGTCCTGCCCACTATCACATGGGGCCCACTCAACACACACGGCAGAGCCGCATGGAGATGAATGAAGATCCGTGCTGAAGAACTACGAAGGACAAAACTAGGTATGACTGGCGCCGCGGAAGATCGTCAAACTGGCCACCTACAGCCAGTCATCGTATACAACAGAGGCCCCGCAGCTGCAGCTCAACTTCATAGCAACAAACAAACCGAGTCAATCCCGCGGACACGTCAGAGAAGAGCCGACTACCTCAACCATTGTTACATTGCCGACATCGCTCTCAGCATCATCGTTGCCATAGAAGTTCGGACACCACAACCGCCGCCATCCACCAGTCCCGCTTGCCGATGCCGAGCTCCGAGACAAAGCCCCCAAGAAGGAAAACGACACCAAGACGCCACCATCATCCGATCACACAAGATCAAGGGTTTTTCCTGGAGAGGCCGAGATGGCCGGATCCGTGCAGGAGGGGTGCGGAAGCAAAGCAATGATGCCTCCAAGAAGGTTAACGATGGCCGCCGCCGCCGCCATCGTTGGGTTTGTTTTCGTTCATGTGTCTTCAGGTTGGTTCCTTCTGATCTACACTCTTCATCCACGGCGGTTGCTGTTCTGGTGCGTTGGTTCTATGGGGCCTTAGCACGACGACTTCCCGACTGTCTACTACAACGAGGTTTGCCCGGCTCCGGCGAGGGAGGGGCTATGATAGCGGCGCGCCTTCTGCTCGCTTCAGTGCTTGTAGTCGTCGCTAGGTGGTCTATGGATCTGGATGTAATCTTTATTATTTCTAGTGTTCGTTGTACTACCTTGATTAAAGATGAATAGATTGAAAGTTTTTTCCGTGAAAAAAAAAATAGCACAAGGTCGAGACAGGGTTTTCACCCGAGCTTCCTCACTGACTGCACATCATCCTGCACCGGCGCCGACAAGCCCACCAATCACTGGCACACCATCGGAGCTGCCCATCAAAGAAGAAGCATCAAGATCTGCCGCAGCCAACCGCACGATGCGGAGACCAACAACGGTCAGTCTTCATCCGCCAGATCCGACCACAGTCTTCCGAACACAGAGCCATCGGACGCAGCGCGAGGCACTATGCCTTGCCGAGCATCATGCCGACAGGGAACAAAAGAGTGTTGTCCGAGGCCAAGGACCACCATGGTTCGGTTCCGAGCCGTGGCCGAGCACCAACGCGCACCACGCACGCCACCACACCCTCCGGAGACCAGATCTGCCGCATACGCAGCCGGAAACACCCTTCTTTGCCAACCTGAGCCTCCGCTCGACGCCAGAACCAAGGCGTCTGACCCCTTGTGCAGCCGCGCGCCCAGCACGGCAGAACTGCGCTGTCCAGGCGCCTCTGCACCGCTGCCCCTCGCCGCCGCCCGTGTTGCCTGTGCGGAGCGACGCGGGGGGCCTTTGGCTCGGTGTCCGGCCAGTTCGTAAAAGCAGATTTTGGCTTCGGCTCGACGCTTTAGGAAGACGCATGGATCCACGACAGCGTGCAAATCCCTCAGCATTTGCCAGGCATCATGTTTCCAGACACAATCAGACAATCTTGTGTGATTGGCATCACGATGACTGGGTATCTACACGACCCGGAATACTAGAGGTAAAATGGCATTCATCACGATGGGAAATGATGAACTTGCTGACACAGGAAACAAGATACTTCACACTTTATTTGTCAATCGTAACACACACTATTACTGGAAAAATTAGGGGATAATTTTAGTTCTCCGGGTCTCTATACCAATTAGGCCTCTTTTGGTTCATAGGATAGGATTATCATAGGAATAAGAATCTTGTAGGAAATGAGATGACAATCCTATGAGTAGGAATAGGAAACAAGATGTTATTTGGTTGACATCAAAGAAATTTTTCCATTGAGTCTAGGCTCTTTTTTATTTTCCTATGAAATATGGAGGATAGGAACTAATCCTATGTAGAAATATGAATCCATTCCTATGAATCAAAGGGCTCTAAAGGAAAAAATCCTATAAGAATCCTATCCTCTAAAATTATTATGAAATTCCTCTAAACCAAAGGAGGCCTTAGAGATGCACAAATAATCTTTAAATATGAATACTATATGGTTTAAATCTTAATGGATAGAATAATGCACACACGTTTTACTACTACGCACAAAGTTCGGTCCTCCAAAATAAATTTGTATAGACCATTGTGCACCAAGTTTGATCCTGATGGAAATAAACGGTGATAAACCCTTTTTTTCTAGAAAGGAAGGATGACCCCAGCTTCTGCATCTGGACAATGCATGCAACCACTTTATTAATTATTTATAAAAATCTTACAAAGTAATATATCTAAAGCCACCATCTCGGCAACATCTGTCGTTACTCCTATTCATTTGATGAATGGGTGTCAAAAATCTGAGCCGAATACCAAACAGAATTCGCACCAAAACCTAACATCTAAAGTTGGAGGCCCCAACCAAGCCATAATGCCGGGTCTGGGGCACACACTGCTCCGGTGCACTCTCAAAGATTACCGTCGCAGTCTTCCACTTATCCATCTTCAGAACAGGAACTGATGCATTGACCGCCATGCCGTCGACGCCACCACGATGGTAGACAATACCGTCCTCCTGCGCGAGTCCGTGAACCCGCATCAGACGCTGAGACTCCACTGCACCACGCCGTCGAGAACCGCCGTCATTGATGCGGAGGATGAAACCCCGCTCCGCCTCTAGGCCCTTTCAGCCAGCACCTGCTCCAAAACGATGCCCCCGAGAGGAAGAACAATATCGAAGATGCCGTCATCGTCCGATTCAGGAAGACCCAGATTTAGGGTTTCCCCCGGAGCAGCCCGAGGGAGATGACGTTGCCTACAATGACAATGCCTCAACAAGGAAACGACGTCAATGACGCCGCCATCGCCTGTCAAGACCGAAGTCGGCGCGATTCTCACCGGTCGTCACGCCATTCCTACCCAGTACCTAACTGGAACCGCGCGGTGCATCGCCGAGGAGACGCACGCAATCGCCGGAACTCCGAGGACCACTGTTGTGCCGTCACCACGGCCCAGCATAGCCCCCGGCCACCACCGCCCCAAGGACAGTACTAGCCACCGGTCTGTGTCGTACGCAGCCTGCTCCGCCATGTGCCATCAGACAGCGGATCTAGGCGAGTTCTCCGCCGCCAACAACAACCTACGCGCCGCACAGTCCGCCGCGAGACGCAACCGCCAAGAGCAGAGTCGCACCGCCGCCACCCTCGTGCGGCCATCCACGCGCTGCCGCGACAACTAGCATTGACGCCGCTCCGGCGCCGCTACGCCCTGCATAGCGTCGCGCCCCAGCCCGGATAGATCGCCCCACGTCGATCCCACCGCAAGGGAGGGAGAAGGCACCCCGCCGCCGCCCATACCAGGTAGGCTTCGACCGCCGGCGCGCCTGGGCGACGGCAAGGAGAAAGGAGGAAGAGGAAGGTCAGGGGGCGGCAACGGTGGGAGGCCTCCCCTGTTGTCCGCGGGAGCGGCAGAGGAGGGTGATCCACTTTTTTCAGGAAGACTTGTTCCCAACTAGAGGAGGATCCAAACGGGGATAAACCCTTTTGCAGCATGAGTCGATGGTAGGGATCAAAATAGACTGCAACAACTCCAGGAGATTTACAAATCCAGATTGGATTTGTTGATCGTGAGATGCATCAGAGTTCCCATACCCTGCCAACATGTTGCCATGTAATTTGAATAGTTTGCCTATGTAAAATAAGCTTTTCAGATAGAAAATTGTATTTACTCAAAAAAAGATAGAAAAATTGTATTGTTCTGCAAATGCTTCCCAAATATATAGATGCTTTTGTTTATTGGAAAGTTTGCCTTCTTTTCTAACCCTTTTGTACAGTTATTGATGACAAACTAGTTTTCGTTTTGTGAAAGATCAATGGTTTTTCGTGCCATTTTGGTTGGTTCTATGCATCTAAAAATTACATTGTTTTCTGAACAAGTTTACTGCACTTTATTTCCAGGGATCATAAGTATCAGTACGTTACACTGTATAACATAGATAAAATGACAACTGTCATTGTGAGAGGATAGACTGAGGCCAACTTCACCGTGCGACCCCCAACGGACGTTCGTTTTGTCCGGTTTCTTTCCGTTTGGGTAGGGCAATGGGGTCGTGTCCGGGCGTGTCCTGGGATGCGGTGGCCGTACGCCCAGCGCGCGGCCGCATCATCCTGTACATCAAGACCAAAAATGCCCATATTTTCAATAAAACTAGTTTTACAACCCAAATATTTGTTTGAAAATTAAAATAGTTTTCAACCCAAATGAAATTGTCTTTAATAAAATAGTTTTACAACCAAATCGAAATTGTCTTGACTGAACATAAAATGAACCAATACATCTATTGGTTGCCAATGTGATCCCACACGTGCTCAACCAAGTCATTTTGAAGATTCAAATGAGTGTGTCAATCACGCATCTCACGGTGGAATTAGACAAACTGTTCAAATATGGTCGGGTCTTGGTGCAGGGGCTCAATATTTTCATCTTGATAATCAAATCCTTGGTCGAAGATACTCTCATCACGCTCGTCCTCGACGATCATGTTATGCATGATCACACAAGCAGTCATCACCTCCCAAAGCTTCCTTTCATCCCATGATAGTGCAGGGTTTCGAACGATACCCCACCAGGATTGAAGCACACCAAAAGCACGTTCCACATCCTTTCTAACACTCTCTTGCATTTGGGCAAATCTCTTTCTCTTCTCACCTTGGGGTTTCGAGATTGTCTTCACAAAAAGTTGACCACTGAGGATATATACCATCAGCTAGATAGTATCCCTTGTTGTACTGGTGGCCGTTGATCTCAAAGTTGACAGGTGGGGAGTGGCCTTCTGCAAGCCTTGCGAAGACTGGAGAACGCTGCAGCACGCTTATATCATTGTGAGAACCTGCCATGCCAAAGAAAGAATGTCATATCCAAAGATCCCGCGAAGCCACCGCTTCTAATATGACAGTGCATGCGTTGACATGCCCCTTGTACTGGCCTTGCCAAGCAAATGGACAGTTCTTCCACTCCCAGTGCATACAATCTATGCTGCCAAGCATGCCTGGAAAGCTCTAGCTGCGTTGGTCGCCAACAATCTCTCTGTATCAGCGGTAGTTGGCTGCCTCAAGTACTCTGGGCCAAACACCTCGATCACAGTCTGGCAAAACTTGTACATTGACATCAGACATCTTGTCTCACTCATACGCACATACTCATCCACCAGATCACCTGGAATTCCATATGCAAGCATGCAGATGGCCGCGGTGCATTTCTAGTAAGAGGAGAATCCAAACTTGCCAAGGGCATCCGTCTTGCACTCGAAGTATGGGTCATGAGCAATCACTCCCTATCGGATACGATTGAAAACATACCTTGCCATATGAAAACGGCGATGAAATTTATCCAGCTTGAAAAGCGGGTTTTCGCAAAGTAATCGGCATAGAGCAGGGCGTGGCCTCTCTCCCTGTTGCGGTTCAGGTTGGGAGCACTGTTGGAAATATGCCCTAGAGGCAATAATAAATTAGTTATTATTATATTTCCTTGTTCATGATAATCGTTTATTATCCATGCTAGAATTGTATTGATAGGAAACTCAGATACATGTGTGGATACATAGACAACACCATGTCCCTAGTAAGCCTCTAGTTGACTAGCTCGTTGATCAATAGATGGTTACGGTTTCCTGACCATGGACATTGGATGTCATTGATAACGGGACCACATCATTAGGAGAATGATGTGATGGACAATGACCCAATCCTAAGCCTAGCACAAGATCATGTAGTTTGTATGCTAAAGCTTTTCTAATGTCAAGTATCATTTCCTTAGACCATGAGATTGTGCAACTCCCGGATACCGTAGGAATGCTTTGGGTGTGCCAAACGTCACAACGTAACTGGGTGGCTATAAAGGTACACTACAGGTATCTCCGAAAGTGTCTGTTGGGTTGGCACGAATCGAGACTGGGATTTGTCACTCCGTGTAAACGGAGAGGTATCTCTGGGCCCTCTCGGTAGGACATCATCATAATGTGCACAATGTGATCAAGGAGTTGATCACGGGATGATGTGTTACGGAACGAGTAAAGAGACTTGCCGGTAACGAGATTGAACAAGGTATCGGGATACCGACGATCGAATCTTGGGCAAGTATCGTACCGCTAGACAAAGGGAATTGTATACGGGATTGATTAAGTCCTTGACATCGTGGTTCATCCGATGAGATCATCGTGGAACATGTGGGAGCCAACATGGGTATCCAGATCCCGCTGTTGGTTATTGACCGGAGAGTCATCTCGGTCATGTCTGTATGTCTCCCGAACCCGTAGGGTCTACACACTTAAGGTTCGGTGACGCTAGGGTTGTAGGGATATGTATATGCAGTAACCCGAATGTTGTTCGGAGTCCCGGATGAGATCCCGGACATCACGAGGAGTTCCAGAATGGTCCGGAGGTAAAGAATTATATATAGGAAGTGCTATTTCGGCCATCGGGACAAGTTTCGGGGTCACCGGTATTGTACCGGGACCACCGGAAGGGTCCCGGGGGTCCACCGGATGGGGCCACCTATCCCGGAGGGCTCCATGGGCTGAAGTGGGAAGGGATCCAGCCCAAAGTGGGCTGGGGCGCCACTTCCCCCTGGGGCCCATGGGCCTAAGGGTGGGGAAACCCTAAGGAAGAGTCCTAAAGGGGGAAGGCACCTCCTAGGTGCCTTGGGGAGGAGGGATTCCTCCCTTGGCCGCCGCCCCCCCTAGGAGATTGGATCTCCTAGGGCCGGCGCCCCCCCTAGGCCCCCCTATATATAGTGGGGGAGATGGAGGACTTCATACCTTGGCCTTTGGTGCCTCCCTCTCCCTCTCCAACACCTCCTCCTCCTCCATAGAGCTTAGCGAAGCCCTGTCGGAGTACTGCAGCTCCATCACCACCACGCCGTCGTGCTGCTGCTGGAGCCATCTTCCTCAACCTCTCCTCCCCCCTTGCTGGATCAAGAAGGAGGAGACGTCGCTGCTCCGTACGTGTGTTGAACGCGGAGGTGCCGTCCGTTCGGGCTAGGATCATCGGTGATTTGGATCACGACGAGTACGACTCCATCAACCTCGTTCTCTTGAACGCTTCCGCGCGCGATCTACAAGGGTATGTAGATCCACTCCTCCCTTGTTGCTAGATGACTCCATAGATTGATCTTGGTGACACGTAGGAAAATTTTGAATTATTGCTACGTTCCCCAACAGTGGCATCATGAGCTAGGTCTATGCGTAGTTTCTATGCACGAGTAGAACACAAAGTAGTTGTGGGCGTTGATTTTGTTCAATATGCTTGCCGTTACTAGTCTTATCTTGATTCGGCGGCATCGTGGGATGAAGCGGCCCGGACCGACCTTACACGTACTCTTACGTGAGACTGGTTCCACCGACTGACATGCACTAGTTGCATAAGGTGGCTAGCGGGTGTCTGTCTCTCCCACTTTAGTCGGATCGGATTCTATGAAAAGGGTCCTTATGAAGGGTAAATAGCAATTGGCATATCATGTTGTGGTCTTTGCGTAGGTAAGAAACGTTCTTGCTAGAAACCCATAGCAGCCATGTAAAACATGCAAACAACAATTAGAGGACGTCTAACTTATTTTTGCAGGGTATGCTATGTGATGTGATATGGCCAAAAGGATGTGATGAATGATATGTGTGATGTATGAGATTGATCATGTTCTTGTAATAGGAATCACGACTTGCATGTCGATGAGTATGACAACCGGCAGGAGCCATAGGAGTTGTCTTAATTTATTTATGACCTGCGTGTCAACATAAACGTCATGTAACTACTTTACTTTATTGCTAACCGTTAGCTGTAGTAGTAGAAGTAATAGTTGATGAGACAACTTCATGAAGACACGATGATAGAGATCATGATGATGGAGATCATGGTGTCATGCCGGTGACGATGATGATCATGGAGCCCCAAGATGGAGATCAAAGGAGCAATATGATATTGGCCATATCATGTCACTATTTGATTGCTTGTGATGTTTATCATGTTTATACATCTTATTTGCTTAGAACGACGGTAGTAAATAAGATGATCCCTCATAATAATTTCAAGAAAGTGTTCCCCCTAACTGTGCACTGTTGCGAAAGTTCGTCGTTTCGAAGCACCACGTGATGATCGGGTGTGATAGATTCTTACGTTCACATACAACGGGTGTAAGCCAGATTTACACACGCGAAACACTTAGGTTGACTTGACGAGCCTAGCATGTACAGACATGGCCTCGGAACACAAGAGACCGAAAGGTCGAGCATGAGTCGTATGGTAGATACGATCAACATGAAGATGTTCACCGATGTTGACTAGTCCGTCTCACGTGATGATCGGACACGGCCTAGTTGACTCGGATCATGTAATCACTTAGATGACTAGAGGGATGTCTATCTGAGTGGGAGTTCATAAGATGAACTTAATTATCCTAAACATAGTCAAAAGGTCTTCGCAAATTATGTCGTAGCTCGCGCTTCAGTTCTACTGTTTAGATATGTTCCTAGAGAAAATTTAGTTGAAAGTTAATAGTAGCAATTATGCGGACTAGGTCCGTAAACTGAGGATTGTCCTCATTGCTTCATAGAAGGCTTATGTCCTTAATGCACCGCTCAGTGTGCTGAACCTCGAACGTCGTCTGTGGATGTTGCAAACATCTGACATACACATTTTGATAACTACGTGATAGTTCAGTTAAACGGTTTAGAATTGAGGCACCGAAGACGGTTTTGAAACGTCGCAAAACATATGAGATGTTTTGAGGGCTGAAATTGGGATTTCAGGCTCGTGCCCACGTCAAAAGGTATAAGACCTCCGACGATTTTCTTAGCCTACAAACTAAGGGAGAAAAGCTCAATTGTTGAGCTTGTGCTCAGATTGTCTAAGTACAACAATCGCTTGAATCGAGTGGGAGTTGATCTTCCAGATGAAATAGTGATGGTTCTCCGAAGTCATTACCACCAAACTGCTAGAGCTTCGTGATGAACTATGATATATCAGGGACATATATGATGATCCTTGAGATATTCGCGATGTTTGACACCACAAAAGTAGAAATCAAGAAGGAGCATCAATTGTTGATGGTTGGTGAAACCACTAGTTTCAAGAAGGGCAAGGGCAAGAAGGGATACTTCATGAAACGGCAATTCAGCTGCTGCTCTAGTGAAGAAACCCAAGGTTGAACCCAAACCCGAGACTAAGTGCTTCTGTAATAAGGGGAACATCCACTGGAGCAGAATTACCCTAGATACTTGGTAGATGAGAAGGCTGGCAAGGTCGATAGAAGTATATTGGATATACATTGTGTACTTTACTAGTACTCCTAGTAGCACCAGGGTATTAGATACCGGTACGGTTGCTAAGTGTTAGTAACTCGAAATAAAAGCTACGGAATAAACGGAGACTAGCTAAAGGTGAGCTGACGATATGTGTTGGAAGTGTTTCCAATGTTGATATGATCAAGCATCGCACGCTCCCTCTACCATCGAGATTGGTGTTTGCGAGCATAGACATGATTGGATTATGTCTATCACAATACGGTTATTCATTTAAGGAGAATAATGGTTACTCTGTTTATTTGAATAATACCTTCAATGGTCTTGCACCTAAAATGAATGGTTCATTGAATCTCGATCATAGTGATACACATGTTCATGCCAAAAGATATAAGATAGTAATGATAGTACCACCTACTTGTGGCACTGCCACTTAAGTCATATCGGTATAAAACGCATAAAGAGGCTCCATGTTGATGGATCTTTGGACTCACTCATTTTTGAAAAGTTTGAGGCATGTGAACCATGTCTATTGGTGTATATGCATGAAGAAACTCCATGCAAATGGACCGTTTTAACTCACTTGATTTCGAATCACTTGAGACATGCAAATCATACCACATGGGCAAGATGACTGAAATCCTCATTTTTAGTAAAATGAAACTAGAAAGCAACTTGTTGGAAGTAATACATTTTGATGTGTGCAGTACAATGAGTGCTGAGGCGTGTAGTGTATATCGTTATGTTCTTACTTCACAGATGATTTGAGTAGATGTTGAGTATATTTACTTGATGAATCACGAGTCTGAATTATTGAAAGGTTCAAGCAATTTCAGGGTGAAGTTGAAAGATCGTCGTGACAAGAGGATAAAAGATCTATGCTATGATCATAGAGATGAATATCTGAATTACGAGTTTGGCACATAATTAAGACATTGTGGAAATTGTTTCACAACTAATACAGCCTGGAACACCATAGTGTGATGGTGTGTCCGAACATCATAACTGCACCCTATTGGATATGATGCATACCATGATGTCTCTTATCGAATTACCACGATAGTTTATGGGTTAGGCATTAGAGACAACCACATTCACTTTAAATAGGGCACCATGTAATTCCGATGAGATGACACCGTATGAACTATGGTTTAGAGAAACCTAACCTGTCATTTCTTAAAAGTTTGGGGCTGCGACGCTTATGTGGAAAAGTTTCAGGCTGATAAGCTCGAACCCAAAGCGGATAAATGCATCTTCATAGGACACCCAAAACAGTTGGGTATACCTCCTGTCTCAGATCCGAAAGCAATAAGGGATTGTTTCTAGAATCGGGTCCTTTCTCGAGGAAAAGTTTCTCTCGAAAGAATTGAGTGGGAGGATGGTGGAGACTTGATAAGGTTGTTGAACCGTCTCTTCAACTAGTGTGTGGCAGGGCACAGGAGTTGTTCCTGTGGCACCTACACCAATTGAAGTGGAAGCTTATGATAGTGATCATGAAACTTCAGATCAAGTCACTACCAAACCTCGTGGGATGACAAGGATGCGTACTACTTCAGAGTGGTACGTAATCCTGTCTTGGAAGTCATGTTGCTAGACAACAATGAATCTACGAGCCATGGAGAAGCGATGGTGGGCCCGGATTCCGATAAATGGCTCGAGGCCATAAAATCCGAGATAGGATCCATGTATGAAAACAAAGTGTACACTTTGGAAGAACTACTTGATGGTCGTAAGGCTGTTAGGTACATATGGATTTTAAAAGGAACACAGACAATGATGGTAAGTATCACCATTAAGAAAGCTCGACTTGTCGTTAAGATGTTTTCCGACAAGTTCAAGGAGTTGACTATGATGAGACTTTCTCACTCGTAGCGATGCTAAGAGTCTGTTGGAATTATATTAGCGATTACTGCATTATTTATAAAATCTTGCAGATAGGATGTCAAAACATTGTTTCCTCGACGATTTTCTTGAGGAAAGGTTGTATGTGATACAACCGGAAGGTTTTGTCAATCCTGAAAGATGCTAATAAGTATGCAAAGCTCCAGCAATCCTTCTAAGGACTGGAGTAAGCATCTCGGAGGTGGAATGTACGCTTTGATGAGATGATCAAAGATTTTGGGTGTATACAAAGTTTATGAGAAACTTGTATTTCCAAAGAAGTGAGTGGGAGCACTATAGAATTTCTGATGAGTATATGTTGTTGACATATTGTTGATCAGAAATGACGTAGAATTTCTGAAAAGCATATAGGGTTATTTGGAAAGTGTTTTTCAATGGAAAGCCTGGATTAAGCTACTTGAACATTGAGCATCAAGATCTATAAGGATAGATCAAAATTCTTAATGGTACTTTCAAATGAGCACATACCTTGACATGATCTTGAAGGTGTTCAAGATGGATCAGTCAAAGAAGGAGTTCTTGCCTGAGTTGTAAGGTATGAAGTTAAGACTTAAAGCTCGACCACGGCAGAATAAAGAGAAAGGACGAAGGTCGTCCCCTATGCTTAAGACATAGGCCCTACAGTATGCTATGCTGTGTACCGCACCTGAAATGTGCCTTGCCATGAGTCAGTCAAGGGGTACAAGAGTGATCTAAGAATGGATCACAAGACAGTGGTCAAAGTTATCCTTAGTAACTAGTGGACTAAGGAATTTTCTCGATTATGGAGGTGGTAAAAGAGTTCGTCGTAAAGGGTTACGCCGATGCAAACTTTGACACTAATCCAGATTATTCTGAGTAGTAAACTGGATTCGTATAGTAGAACAGTTATTTGGAATAGCTCCAAATGTAGCGTAGTAGTTGCATCTATAAGATGACATAGAATTTTGCAAAGTACATACGGATCTGAAAGATTCAGACCCGTTGACTATAACATCTCTCACAAGCATAACATGATCTAACCCAGAACTCATCGAGTGTTAATCACATGGTAATGTGAACTAGATTATTGACTCTAGTAAACTCTTTGGGTGTTAATCACATGGGGATGTGACCTTGAGTGTTAATCACATATCGATGTGAACTGGATTATTGACTCTAGTGCAAGTGGGAGACTGTTGGAAATATGCCCTAGAGGCAATAATAAATTAGTTATTATTATATTTCCTTGTTCATGATAATCGTTTATTATCCATGCTAGAATTGTATTGATAGGAAACTCAGATACATGTGTGGATACATAGACAACACCATGTCCCTAGTAAGCCTCTAGTTGACTAGCTCGTTGATCAATAGATGGTTACGGTTTCCTGACCATGGACATTGGATGTCATTGATAACGGGATCACATCATTAGGAGAATGATGTGATGGACAAAGACCCAATCCTAAGCCTAGCACAAGATCATGTAGTTCGTATGCTAAAGCTTTTCTAATGTCAAGTATCATTTCCTTAGACCATGAGATTGTGCAACTCCCGGATACCGTAGGAATGCTTTGGGTGTGCCAAACGTCACAACGTAACTGGGTGGCTATAAAGGTACACTACAGGTATCTCCGAAAGTGTCTGTTGGGTTGGCACGAATCGAGACTGGGATTTGTCACTCCGTGTAAACGGAGAGGTATCTCTGGGCCCTCTCGGTAGGACATCATCATAATGTGCACAATGTGATCAAGGAGTTGATCACGGGATGATGTGTTACGGAACGAGTAAAGAGACTTGCCGGTAACGAGATTGAACAAGGTATCGGGATACCGACGATCGAATCTCGGGCAAGTATCATACCGCTAGACAAAGGGAATTGTATACGGGATTGATTAAGTCCTTGACATCGTGGTTCATCCGATGAGATCATCATGGAACATGTGGGAGCCAACATGGGTATCCAGATCCCGCTGTTGGTTATTGACCGGAGAGTCATCTCGGTCATGTCTGCATGTCTCCCGAACCCGTAGGGTCTACACACTTAAGGTTCAGTGACGCTAGGGTTGTACGGATATGTATATGCAGTAACCCGAATGTTGTTCGGAGTCCCGAATGAGATCCCGGACGTCATGAGGAGTTCCGGAATGGTCCGGAGGTAAAGAATTATATATAGGAAGTGCTATTTCGGCCATCGGGACAAGTTTCGGGGTCACCGGTATTGTACCGGGACCACCGGAAGGGTCCCGGGGGTCCACCGGGTGGGGCCACCTATCCCGGAGGGCTCCATGGGCTGAAGTGGGAAGGGATCCAGCCCAAAGTGGGCTGGGGCGCCACTTCCCCCTAGGGCCCATGCGCCTAAGGGTGGGGAAACCCTAAGGAAGAGTCCTAAAGGGGGAAGGCACCTCCTAGGTGCCTTGGGGAGGAGGGATTCCTCCCTTGGCCGCCGCCCCCCTAGGAGATTGGATCTCCTAGGGCCGGCGCCCCCCCTAGGCCCCCCTATATATAGTGGGGGAGATGGAGGACTTCATACCTTGGCCTTTGGTGCCTCCCTCTCCCTCTCCAACACCTCCTCCTCCTCCATAGAGCTTAGCGAAGCCCTGCCGGAGTACTGCAACTCCATCACCACCACGCCGTCGTGCTGCTGCTGGAGCCATCTTCCTCAACCTCTCCTCCCCCCTTGCTGGATCAAGAAGGAGGAGACGTCGCTGCTCCGTACGTGTGTTGAACGCGGAGGTGCCGTTCGTTCGGCGTTAGGATCATCGGTGATTTGGATCACGACGAGTACGACTCCATCAACCCCGTTCTCTTGAACGCTTGTGCGTGCGATCTACAAGGGTATGTAGATCCACTCCTCCCTCGTTGCTAGATGACTCCATAGATTGATCTTGGTGACACGTAGGAAAATTTTGAATTATTGCTATGTTCCCCAACGGCCAGGGACTGACCCCCTGTACCGAGGAAGCTGTCGTTGAATGTGGTCGTGAATGACCAATGCAGCCACCACAAGATCTTCATCATCCGACGATGAATCGTCCGATGAACAAAGGAAGTGATGGAAGAAAAACTCGGCTCCACTGTCCATACCTTTGTGGGCAAAATGTCGAACACCTTGCGGTCGTGGTGGCGAAGAGGCCGCGATGATCACCTCGACGCAGTAGGGGTGGTTGCCGACCGGCTACTGGCCGCTTTGGAGCTCTCGTCGGAAGCTGCCGAGGCCGTCGTGGTACGTCGCCGACGGTCGTGTCCCCTCTGCGACCGGCAAAGACAACGACGACCAAACCTTCTCCGATCGACGGCCAAAAGCGCGGGCGTGGTGACAGCCATGTCGAGACATGGTTTGGCAGGGACGGCCGGGGGCTACGCGGTGAAGAGGCGGCCGAAGAATAGCGGCGGCACCGACGGCGGGGCAGGAAAGAGGGGGTGAAAGCGTTGGGAGGGACTGCTAGTGTCCCCGACAGGTAGGCCACAGGGGGGGCAAGGGCGTGCGTCCAAGCCATCCGCGCGAGTCCGTTTCACCCCAAACCGAGCGTAAGTTTAGGTCGGGGATAGGTCGAAAACGGACGATCCGGACATTTGTCCGTTTGCGCCCACGCGCTGGGCCGCGCTATTCGTCCGTTTTACCCCAAACGGACGCGCACAGGGGGGAAAAGGGCGTGCGTCCAGGCCATTCACGGGCGTCCGTTTCACCCCAAACCGAGCGTAAGTTTAGGCCGGGGATGGGTCGAAAACGGACGGAATCCGAACATTTGTCCGTTTGCGCCCGCGCGCTGGACCGCGCCATTCGTCCGTTTTACCCCAAACGGACGCGCGCGGACAGGATGGGGTTGCGCGGTGGAGTTGGCCTGATAGACACAAGAACAAAAAGAAACTCTCACTGCTTTGCTGGTAGCACATACACGCCGGTTCTCAAATGTCCAAAGAGTCACGAAATGGCCATAACGATCAAAATCGAAACCATCGCTGTTTCAGCTTCAAACTAGATGCAGCAGGATTACGAAAGCAGGTTCCCCAGGAAGAGTGTTCCACCACCTCTGGACGAGTGCCAATCAAGGGTCGCATGAGCAGCCACCGCCCGACGACGCGGCTCTGAAGCTGCGCTCCCACTGGTCCACAGGTGCCGCTTCAGCATGAGGCACATGTCGAGGGTTCTTCTCCCTCTTGTCACCCTTCAACTGCTTCATGGCGTGCTTCAGCGCTGGGAGAAGAGCCTCCATGCACTCCGCGACAGCATTCGGGTTCCCAGGCATGTTGATGATCTGGAAAGAAAACTCTTGTGAGCGGTTCAGGACCTACAAGTTTGAAATTAAAGAGCATTCTTGGGTTTTAGTCTGTACAAGTGTTGATCCTCTTATCCCACACGCGGCTCGGGATAGCATCGCAAATGGTGTCACCTGTACCAAAAATAACAGTGCAAGCACCGTCAGTACAGATAACAAAACAATCCTGCGAACTTTATGACAGTAAATGCTATTGGCGAAGATTGCGTTTTGTGTAATCTGCATGGTTTGCAGTTAGCTGTGCTAAACCTAGAGGCTGTAATAAACGCTGTCATCACCTTCAAGCTCTCTTGAATCATAACAAACGCAAGGCCAGGTGCTTCTTTCTGTATTACAGATTTAGTTGCTTCTGGAGTAACATCTCTAGGTGTGAAGCCAGTGCCACCTGCATGTACGTTATTACCAGGAGGTAGAACCTCATGTGAGTAGGAAACAACTTGAAACTTGAGATCATGTCACCTAAGCAGCTTCTTCAAAATAAAATTTTCACCTAAGGTCAAGATGAGGTTAACACGGTCAATATCGCTCCACTTCACCAGAATCTCCTTAATTTTGTCCACTTCATCTGGAACCACGGCAGTAGCAACAACAACTGCTCCCCCTAATTTCTCCGATGAAGAGTTCACTACAGATACAGCTCTTGGGCCACTACAGATGGGATGATAAGAGAGACGAAATAACAATGACATAAGTTACTTTTCATGGAAGCATGATTCACATCACGAAGAATAAACAGAAGTTATGATTAATCCGCAATTTTGGAGGCCAAGAAAGGATAATAACTTTGTGAAATGTGGAGTACTTACTGAAATTCATCACCATCTTATGTGAAGAATCATCAGTTAATCATATCTTCTATTTTGCATCAAGAGTGACCCACTTGCAACTCAAGGCAAAGAGGTGTATCAAGATGCACGTACTTTGCAAAGAGTACAAATTTTGAGGACTAGGTAGGATAATAAATTTGTAAAATGTGGAGTCCTTACTGAGACACATCACCATCTTATGAGAAGAATCATCAGTAAATTGACTCTTCTATTTTGCATCAAGAGTGACCCATTTGCATCTCAAGGCAAAGAGGTGTATCAGGATGCATGTACTTTGCAAAGAGCACATATTTTGAGGCCTAGGTATGATAATAAACTTGTGAAATGTGGAGTCCTTACTGAGACGCACCACCATCTTATGTGAATATGCAAAGAATAGACAGTAATTTGACTCTTCTATTTTGCATCAAGAGTGACCCATTTGCAACTCGAAGCAAAGAGGTGTATCAGGATGCACGTGCTTGCAAAGAGTACAAATTTTGAGGCCTAGGTACGATGATAAATTTGTGAAATGTGGAGTTCTTACTGAAACACATCACCATCTTATGTGAACATGCAAGGAATAGACAGTAATTTGACTCATTTCATTTTGCATCAGGAGTGGCCCATTTGCAGCTTAAGGCAAAGAGGTGTATCAGGATGCATGTACTCTGCATACCATACAGATTTTTTCTTTCTAATGTCTTTTGAGAGTGGGAACAAAATCACAAACAACAGAACTTAAGACTGAAGAAAAAGGTATTGCACTTAAGGAAATACCTCCTATCGGGGCCTGCTCCAGAAGAAACAGTGTCACTAACAGTCAGAATTGCTACTTTAACTTCAGCATTCTGAGAAGCTGCAACCTGTGGCGCATCCGCCAAAGCACCTTTTGCAGAAGAAACAAGATGAGATGATAAGGGGCTGGAAGCAGCAGGCAGCTTATCCAGAGGAGGGCTAGTTATATCAGAAATAAGTACAGCTTGGACAGATGCTCCAGCTGCCAATATCTGCTCAGATGATTGCACTTCCAGCAAGGCATTTGCAGATTTCATACTTAGAAGGCGGCTACTAGCTTGTTGGCCAGTGCTCTCAGCAACATAACTGCCAAAAATAAATTAGCAGACATTTACTTACGTGGTGTCAAATATGGTGTAATGAAACATCAGGCTGCCATGGTAAAATATAACTCTTACCCTGGTCTACCGGATCCATCGTCGAGCACCCATCTGATCACTGCACGATGGAACTCCATACGATGTGGGTCTGCTCTTAGAGGATGTGATATTCGCACATGCACTCTAAAAAAGTCTCATCAGTGGAAAATGAAGAACAAAATGATGAAAGAAAAACAAATAACAAGCACAAAGGATAACTACCTCTCTAGATGAGGATTTGACCAACCAGAGACAAGACGTATTGCAGGAACAACAAAGAGATTGAAGCAAACCATACAGCTCACTGGGTTTCCAGGCAAGCCAAAAGCAAGAGCTGTTTTGGATGGCTTTGTTGGGTCATTTGATGTGATCTCAGCAAATGTCAATGGCTTCCCTGGTTTCATCCGGATCTGCATGCACATACAGCAAATGATTAAAATCATTGGAGAAAAATGGACAGATATAGCGGTGTCGAGTTTAAAAGGTATCTTTTGCAAACATAACTGCTTTCAATGGTTATCCAACAGCATAGAGGAAAAGAATACAATCATAAGGCTGAGGCTGCTTATCAACATCTTGGTACACAATACCCCATAAGGATTTCTAGGTTACCTTTTCGAAGTGAATTTTACCCATCTTTGCCAAGCAAGGTTTGACAAGATCTCTATCACCCATGGAAACACCACCAGAAGTAAGGATTATATCAGCATCAGAATGTAGAGCTGCATCCATATGCTCCATAAGACTTTCTTCAGTATCTTTTGCAATACCCAAGTCAACCACTTTACACTTCTGCTGAATAGCAGCAGCAAGTAGCATGGCCCGGTTAGAATCACGAATCTGAAATTTTAGTTTGAAGCAGAGAGATTATGCATTTTGGTAAATATGGAATGCAAAGAAATGAGAAGGACGCAAACATTGTGGAATAGTAGAAATAACCTGACCACGATTGAGAGTTGCAGTGACTGGCTGAACTAACTCATCCCCTGTAGAAAATACAGCAATGGTTGGTCGACGGTATGCCTGCACATGCAAACACAGAATGCTGCATTAGAGCACTAGTTTTACTCTCATATACTTGGTAAAATTAATCATAAGATGTTCACCTTGACAGTAGTTACTCCCACTGTTGCAAGTAGCCCAATTTCTGCAGGACCTATGTTCTCACCAGATTTCAGCACTATATAATCTTTCTCTATGTCACATCCCTGGAAATTATAAATTCAGATAACTAACACACCGGTTACCAAAAAAACTCACCACAGATGATTGTGGTCCATCTTTATAGAGAGAGCACAAAGTTGTAGTGCTAGACAAATGCCTTATTGTGCATGCAACATTTCATTGATCTTTTATTGCATTGAGTACAAACAGTGGTGGCAATTGATATACATTTGTACACAACTAATCTCATGAGGCCATGACAAGATTATAAACAAGAATCTTGCTTCCAGTTTCCAAGACAAGAGATAAAACAACTACCGAACTACGCAAGCTGAATTTGGATGCAGTTAACATGGCAGCAGAGTGTGAGAACTATAGCTAGTATCTATCAAATGCATAGCATCACAAATCAGAACCAACGGTTGCCCTCCAAAACACAGGAGAGCTCATTACAAATTTACAATAGAGATGAAACAGTAAGAGTGTCAAACATGTAAACTGAATTTAGGCGCAGCTGACTCGGCTGCAGAGCATGGGCTATAGCAATCCATCAAATTCAGTCTCACAAGCCGTGGTTAATCCCCATAAACCGAGAGAGAGCACATAAAACTAGCAAGCACTGACAAAATTGGCATACCACGCTGCGTATATCGTGCCCCTCGGCTACCCGCGCCGAGATCCTGACCCTCTTCGACCCATCCGGCGCGGCGGCGACCTGCTCCGTGTCCTCCACCTGCACGACGGCATCCGCGCCGTCGGGAATCGGCCCTGCCCAGCACAGCAACAACAGCCGCATCGTCAGCTCACTGAAAAACGCACGCAGCACCGGAGCACCCGAGAGAGATAGATAGGGCGTAGTAGTGGTAAGCCGCCGACGCACCTCCGGTCGTGACGTACGCGACGGTGCCGGGTGTCACGACCACGCCGAGCGCGTCGTCGCCGGCCCTGGCCTCCGCGATGACCGGGTACTCCCCGGGCCCGTCGGCGGCCACCACGGCGTACCCGTCCTGCAGGAGACGGCCGTTATTCACCTCAGACGGAGCAGCGGGAGGGGGGTGGTTGACTCGACTGGGACTGACCTTGACGGAGGCGCGGAAGGGGGGCAGGGGGTCGGGCGCGCGGATGTCCTCCGCGAGGACGAGGCCGAGCGCGTCGAGCAGCGGCACGGCCGACGGGGCGGCGCGGCAGGCCGCCGCGGCGGACAGCACCGCCGCCAGCGCCTCCTCCACCCGCAGCATTTTTTTTTCTCTCCCTCTCGGCTCTCTCCGGTTGATTAGGGTCGACTGAGGGGCGGCGGCTGGGCTTTGGCTGGGCTGAGCTGAGGTGGGGGCCTCTCTATCGACCAGACAGCCAGCCACCCAGCCACGCTCCCGGCGACGTGCCACGTGTGGCGTGATTACTTTGAGTTGGTAGCGCCGAGGGACGGCTTCCAAATCGTGCTTGAATATTCACCCGTCAAAATCATGTCCGTCTCATTGGAATGGACTAGGTGAATCTCTTTTTCTCTTTTCTTTACCCAAACTCAGGCCAAACAATGACAAAGAGGCCGGACACAAAGCACAAAGGTCGCGTCCCAACCGAACCATACACCTCAGAGCATGATAAAAACATCAAAAGCAAACTAGATCAACGCACTCTGCACTCACTCAGGACGCCTAGGGGACCGGCAAGTGGACAGCAGAAGCTAGCCTGGCTTCATGAAGACGTCGCAGATGAGGCATCGATGATCGATCAGTAGCGAGGCCACCACAAGACCGATCCTGTGAGGGCATGTGGAACCAGGTCTTGTGGTGGGGTAGGCTACTGATCGATGCCGATGCACGACGGACCTCAAACGCTTCCTCCTCCGGTCGACTGAAAATCAAAGAAAACTCTACCATTGAAGTGGAATCTCGGAACAGAGGTTCCACAGCTCAGGAAGGGGAGCTCTGGGGAATGGACATGGGTTTTTCATCGAGGCTATGTGGATTGGATTTGTCGTCTGCGAGCCCGAGGTGGCGAGGTTGAGGGAAGCAAAATGTTACAAACAATCGAAGATAGTCTTGCGCGTCTGAAAACGTTGGCCAAAATGGTCAGCGAGGAGTGCATCGAAGGAGTCGGCTAACAATGTCAAATGGTCGGGTGCCTTGTTGCGGTTGACCACTCGATAACCCTTAATCCATCCCTTGACTCGGAGTCCTACGTGTCTACTGTCCGGACTCCCGCAAAGCTCCATGTTCGTCCGAAAAAGTACGTCCACACCGCTCGACAGATCGATACAGATTCTATTGGATGGCTTTCGCAGTCCAAATATATGCGAGCGGTTTGAAGGTCCGTTTTGAAGATGCCCCAATGTTTTTATTTAGGAATCTCCGCCGGCCGTCCGAGGCCGCACTTCCTCCAGCGCGCCGCCCAGCTGCCTCCGCTGCCGCAGTGGGTACGTGGCCATGCTGGTCACCCCGCGCACCGTCTGCGCCTCCACCCGCCCGCCCTTCCACTCGGGTAGCCACCGCCTTGAGCCCTGCCATTTGGAGCGCGCGTCAGCTGTCTACACGTGCGCGAGCCACGGCAGTCTTGGCGACCACACCAGCGTGGCCTCGCTATGCGGGCACGCTCGCCGCCGTGCAGGGTTGCGGCCGTGCCTCATCGCAAAGAGGACGCGGCCTCCCTCCACCCCCGTCGCCGCGCCGGAGAATGGAGGAGAGCTAGCAGAGCGAGGCGAGCAGAGCTGGTGCGGGCAAGATTGCGGTGGACGACCACCGGCATTGAGCGGCGACCGAGGCCGACATAGCCACCATTCATATTTGGGGATGGGAGCTCACAGTTTGGATCATGTAAAAACGCTTCCACGCAACCGTAATTTGAAGTTTCCGAAATACAGGCTACCAAATTCAGTCACCGCCAGTGCATTCTTGTTAGAATGCGTATAAAATACAGGAAGAGCATGGCACAACCAGTGAAGTACTCTATCAAAAATTGCACATTGTAGCATTTCTTCCATAAAAATCAGTCAGCAGTTCTCAAGCACATGCACACACCGTCATCTATATTTGAGATTCTACTAAATTCCATCGGGCCAAGCGCATACAAGGCATTCGAAAGATGGCAAACACAGGACAAAAGCAAAAGCAGAGCCTACACAGAGAATGACCGTAGATTCCTTCTTTCGGGGAGCTCTTTCTTTCCTAGCTCCGATTGCGGTCGGGGATAAGGGGGCTGGAAGATTGTTCGAATTTACTGACTGGCCAGGCATCCCTTAGAATCTGAAATCTGGGTCGGCATCCATCGCCCATCCAAATTTCGCGAGAATCGTCTTGCTGAAGATCTGCACACACACAAAAACAGCTTCTGTTAAGGACTACCAAATGATAACGATTAATCAAATTAAAACAACGCTTAATTTTATAGGAAGGACGGTTTATATGGCTTTATGTCTATAGATAGATTAACTGAGAAGCTTTTTTTTTGTCTCTTGTATATATTTTTCTTGAGGGAATTGTCTCTTGTATATATGGTTGGTCAAGGAGCAGAGATGCTGAGAACTATAATACAAGCGAGAGGAGATCCAAGGGACTGTAATACCTTCTCAATAGGAACTTCATGGGTTTTGCACCACGCCACAGTGATTCTAGGATCAAGGTAATTAATCTTTGATGTTCCTAGTGCTACTGTCTTCAATTCCTCTCTGTTCGTCTTAGTGATATCTATTTCCTTTATCTTGGCTTCAATCTTAGAGATCTTAATCTCCAACCTGCAAGTAGATTTATGAGATTGCCTTCACTCTATATTCAGGCAAGTACAAAACATGACATCTGTGGTTGAGACGTACACTTCAGGGGTCAATTTTCTCTTTCGCTTCCCATCTTCATCACTGGCTAGAGGCTTTCGTTTCTTCGCTCTCACTAAGTCTGCTTTCCATTCATCCCTCTGGGCCTGGAGAAAAGAACCAAATGATAGTCAAAAGTTTAGAGGACAAGGATAAATTTGAGGCAATCACTTGCACCCACATTAAACTAGCATAAATTTGATCTAATCATTTGCAACCATAAACCAACCTTTAATTCATCAATCTTTTCATTCAACTTTGTCATCTGGGAATCATGTGATTTTGGGAAGGCACGCTGATGGTTACAGATTATGGCAACCTGAATAAACGAGAAACATCGTTGAGAGTCAATAAGAGTGATGTACTGAATATGCAAGTTTTTTTTCCTCACGAGTGACAGACATTACCTGTTTGTTTGCTCGGGAGTAGACATTAATTTTTTCAAGAAGGCTCCCATCTTTTGTTTGTTCATTCAACTGTAATACCATCACACATATATATTTATTCAGATCCAAAATATATGATGACATAACATCGTAGTCACATGGCACATAATAATGCTGACGATTTCTGCGTGTCATTGACAAACTAAATGTCTGTTGTTGATTTGAGCTGCAGCTATGAATATTACAGTACCAAAATAAAACAGTAAAACATACGCTACTAAATTGTTTTACTCATGACAAACTTCAGCTAGTCACTTCATCAAGCCCTTAGATTAAATAGTGTAAACATAAAAGTAGAAAACAAAGACCTGGTATGGAACAGTGAAATTTGCATTGAACTTACGATTTTGTCCAAAGTGATGGAAGCGTTATATGTACGGAAGACTTTTGCAGTAAGGCCAGGCATTAAGTCCTTGAGATGAGCATTTAGTTTAGTTGTATCAAGCTTGTCAAAGACATGCCCACCTTTATTTTTACCTAGAAAGCAGGTATGCAAAACATGTGTCAATAATATTTGTCTAGGGCAGGAAGAGATGGAGGGATGGGAAAAGAGCATTGAGAGATACCTGCACAGAATTCCTTAATCGCCTCGTATACAGGTGGTTCAACCTCTACAGTGTTCAAGTATCTTATAGAATCTTTACCAAGGAAGTCAAACTGAAAAGAAATCGACCAAACATTAGATAACATGAAATTTTCTCATATAGTGAGTACCAGAATAGGGAACAAAGATCAAGACCTGCAACTTGTTTGGAGGCAGACAGGTAACATTTTCAACCTTCAGCGTACAACAACCAACAGTATCGGCCTCGTCGTCATCCTAAAAAGGATTGAAGTAGCATGAGAACATATGTCGATGAAGTTCAAAACTAAGTGGATTATTACTAAAAAATTTAACATGTATGTGGAAAGGAATTGATTTTGGGTGAATGACTCATCATGTAAATTATTTGTGTCCACTAATCCTGATGCAAAAGGGTATTTCAGATAACGCTGTCAGCGATGCTGACGGAACATACATTATGTTACAATAAAAGCATAGCACAGTTGTGTATCAAGCATAAAAGCAGAAGAATTTGTGCAACAACCTTTAAGGGTATACAGTGCATTGCCAACATACATGCTATCACAACCTCCTTGAATAAAATGGAAATATCATTCAGTAACTATAAGTCCAGTAGGATATACCTTTTCATTCCCTGCCCTAAGGGCTAGTTTATCTATAAGGTATGTCGCCACTGAAATTTGTTTCTTCACCTGCTCTTTGCTCCTGAAATCCTTGGTGTAATTTGCACGAATATTTTTTATGTGATCCTGCCATAGCCATATGAACACAATTAGCATTATTGTTATTATTTCACGGGAACAGAAAACCTATATGTTTCACAAAACTAACTTCCTCACCTTCAGCTTCCGGGCCTTCTCATATTTCTCCTTGTCGCTTTGCCCCTTTAGGGAGCTGCTTGCCGCCAGGAAAACATACTTGAAATCCTTTTGGTTTATCAGATCATTCCAAAAGGCCAACCATGTAACAGTATTGTCATGTTTAACTTCTTTCCAGTTGCAGAACACATTACCAATCATGAATTTATACATGCTAGAAGCCCCTTCACAAATACTCCTTTCCAATAACATCAATAACTTTAATTCCAGGATACCTTTCTCCAGGTATAGGACACACTGGGACTGGATCCTCTTCTCCAATGTTTATTGTAATATCACTTGGTCGGATGCGTCGCTTCAGTCTTCCCATCTAAAACAATTCAGTAGAGAGCCTTAAATTGAAGTCCCTCACTTGAAGTAAAACAAAAATACTTATGTGATTAAAAATTTGCAAATCTGTACCTTAGGATGCTCTCCACGTCCCCTGAACAAGCCAGGTGGTTCTACTCTGAAATTACCAACCTGAAGCAATTAAACATGTCAGTTTGCTCAGTAGCCAAACTGGTATATATGCATGTAGAAGAATATGAACAACAATGCAAGTCTCACTTCCACTTAGGAAATCCATCGTTTATATAGTACTCCCTCTGTAAACTAATATAAGAGTGTTTGGATCACTAAACTAGTAATCTAAACACTCTTATATTAATTTACGGAGGGAGTACTAACATATCATTTCTCTACATCCAGTGCAAAAATCTTTAATTTCGTTATCGAAAAAATAATGGCAAAAATCTGAATTTGCTTTTGAGACTAGTGGCATATGTGTATAGTCCCCAAAGAAAAAGAGTGGACTGTCTATTCTAATAGGATTTATAAAAGCCCAAGTCATATTCAGAAACCATGAAAAAAAAGACCTTCTCTTCAACACCGTCTACGGAAGCCCACATAAATTTCTTCTCTTGTTTCTCTTTCTCTTCCCGCAATGCTTTCTTCTCCTGTCAAGAAAGAGTTACAAGGATTAAATACTTCAGATGATCAATGGTTGCAGGATAAATCTGTATTCTTGGAGATCTTTTAGTCATCAAACTGTGGGAATTTTTGGAGATCAGAACAATATGTTCATTCTGCAGAATTCATAGAAATCTACCTCTGAAGTCATCTGTGTTTTCTTCTCCTTCTCTTGGAGGTGCCATTCATAGATCGGTGAGAAATCACAAAGCTCGAACTTTTTGATAGTATGGGTTTTACCAAGAATTTTACTCCAGTCGGTGAAGAAGTTGTTGATAAATGTTTCCTTGGACGCATACTCAGTGTCTTTCATCACAGCAAACATGGTTGCAACCTGCAGAGCAGAGAATTAGCGGAGGAACAAAAAGACGGAATTGTGATCTTGATATTTAGGAGCAGCCTGGTCATCCTCATTGCTACGAAACAGAAGTAGTAAAAAACAAAGCAGTAAACTGTCAATGCTGAATATATATCACCTCCTCCTGTTCTGGGGTCAGATCAACAGGTTTTCCATTGTAAAGCATCTTGACACCATGCGGCTTGTACGGAGGGGGGAAGATAACACCATTGTGCACCAAAGTAGACCATTTCTTCCCACCGCCAGACACTTCACGGACCTTCGTTGCCTTTGAGGACCGGGAATTTCTCATTAGTTTCTTTGTTTTCCTTTTTACTACCTTCTGGTTGTCCTTAGAAGATGAAGGACTCTTCTTTTTCTTTTTCTTCGCAATATCCTTTGCAGGCGGCTTTCTTTTTGAAGGCTCACCGACTGTCAGCCTTCGTGCGAGAGGTACGTTGTCACTTCCATCATCCTCTGAAATTGCAGAGGCAGAACTGTCTGTACACTTTGCCTTCTTAAGAGCTGAACTAGGCTGAATATTGCTATCACATGGCCTCTTGACTGAATTTCGGGGAGCACTACTTGCACTAGTGTTCAACGCCTTGTTGTTAGGTCTGATCGGCATGTCCACGGAATTCCGAGCAACGGGTGAAAAACGGGCAGCCAATGGTTTATCATCATCTGAATCATCATCATCGGAGGCGCTGCCCCCACTTGGTGAAGCGGCGTCTTTGAACAACCTTGCGGAGAGTGGTTTCTCGTCATCTTCTGAATAATCTGCATCGGCACTACATGTGTTGATTCTCTTGAATTTCCTGTCATCGGCCTTTTTCCTCAATGCAAGTGGTATGTCGTCGTCTGAATCATCGGTATCCGACATGAGGACATCTTCCACATGAGGTCTTTTCAATCTACTCTTGTGGCAATGTTGTGCGTTTCCTGATGAGGGGGTGGGCATGTTGTTTTGCTTCAGAGAGGCACTCGGCCGCTTGAAGGAGGTTGGGCCGTCGAATTCGTCGTCGTCGTCGCTGTCAAACGTATGGACAGCCGCCGGCATTGCTTCTTCCTCGAGGTGGCAGGAGGATGCCGGATTGAACGGACAGACCTGCAAGCTACCATGGTTCTCCCGTTCAAGATCATCAAACACGAAGCTAAGACCCACGGTGACCTTGGGAACCAAGGGCCAAGGCCAGCGCCGGAGAGGGAGGGAGAGACGTGAAGTTACCTTGGGCGCGTCGCCGCGCGAGTGGCAGGCAATTCTTCTCCCTTTGCTCCGGCGAGGCCGAGGGGTCGCCGGGGAAGAAGCCGGTGTGGAGGTAGGGTTAGCGCGGCACCGGCGTGGAGTATCTCTTTCTTTTCTCTCTCTCTCTTATATACTGCCTTGGCAGATACAGCGCGATGGTAATGTGGGTTCCTTGATTTTTAGAAACCCGCGTCGCCGACCTTTTTCCTGTTGGGTTCGGGTTCAAGTTCCGGTCCACCCATCGAATATCCGTTATGGAGAGAAAAAAATTCATTTTACTACCCTGAATAAAGTGGATGGTTTACTTTACCCCTAATCTATTTTTCGACTTCTTCTACCCCTCAAACAAATTAAAACCGGACAAAACACCCCTGGCTGGTTTTGTGTCCACCCGTTGTTGATGTGGCACTAGTCAACGGCGGTTTTGACCTGGGTGGGCCCCCTTTGTCAGGTCTCTCTCTCTCTCTCTCTCTCTCTCTCTCTCTCTCTCTCTCTCTCTCTCTCTCTCTCTCTCTCCGGGAACCCGACGCCGCTCGGAGGAGCTCACCCCCGTCGTCCACCCCGTCGCCGCTCAGGCCGTGCGCCTACGCCGCCCTACCTCCTCCCCGAGCTTGCGCCGTCGTCCCCGTCCGCCCCCATGCGTTGCTCACGCCGTCGTCCCCGGCCGCCCGCCGACTTCGACTGCCCCCACTCTGCCCCCAC
>NC_041382.1:731611857-731667083 GCF_002162155.2 Triticum dicoccoides
CCCCGAGCGCGTCGTCGTCCTTGTCCGCCCCCGCACGTTGCTCGCCTCGTCGTCCCCGGCCGCCCGCCGCTCTGCACTTGGTCGCGCCCGCGTCGCTGCGCCTGGCTACGGCCGGCCTACCCCGCTCGGCGCACGTTGTCTCCGCCCGCCCCGGCGCCGGCCCGGCCGCCTGCCAGCGCCGCGCGCACCGGACGCCGCCGTTGTGGCCGGCTGCTACTGCAGTAGGGGCCCGCCCCTTTTTTCTTCTATTTCTTTGATTTTTTTGTAAAAAAACTGACTAGTGGGACCCACCCACAGGTCAAATACCACTTTTGACCGTGTCCACGTCACCATCCGGTCTGGGTAAACCACTTAGGGTGTTTTTTGTCTGGTATGAGATTTTTTTAGGAGGGTAGAGGAACCAAAAAATAGATCAGGGGGTAATGTGAACCACCCACTTTGTTCAGGGTAGTAAAATGGACTTTTTTCAGCTTTTTTTGGGACTGCTCCCCTTCACCAAAATTAGTTTCACTTCACTAAATTCACTTTGGAGCAGTTGCATACAGAAGTCGTAGCACTACCAAAGAGAATGTTTGGCTTTCATCTAGCTCCAGCTTCAAGAATGAAAAAATTGGAGGAAATGATCTATTTGATTGGATGAGGGGTGAGAAACGAAGGGATATCCACTTACTGGTAGCAATGTTGGGTAATTTCCACCAAACTTCAGCTTTTAGAGTTTTTTGGAGCACCCCCTGTAGAGCTTTATAAAAAACTGGGAGTTGTACCCCTGATTCTAGTTTTTTGCGGAGCTGCATATCATTGAGCTACCCCATTTCGCTTGTGTTTTCTAGACCGAAGCTAAATTTTAAGGAGTGGAGCAGTCCCAAACAGGCTCTTTGTTGCTCCTGGATTCGGGCAAGACACATGTGGGATGTTTAGGTGGGTCTAACCTTTTTTTGTTGAGATAAACGAAAACTTTATTCATTAGAGATAAAAAGTACATCATTTGTGAGCATCATTACAATTTCATTTAAAGGTTCCTCAAACCAATCAGAAATCAACGAAAATCTTGCTAAACTCGCTAGCTCATGAGCTACTTTATTTGCTTCTCTATTACAGTGTTCGAATCTAGTAGCAACGAAGTCACAAGCATAATGAAAACAATCGTCGAAAATTGCCGCCGCCGCACCCGCCGACTGTCCTCAGTTATTCATGGTATCAATCACCTCCAGGTTGTCCGAGTTAATAATAAGGCGATTACATCCCGCCCTTTGTGCCAATGTTATACCAAATTTAAGAGCTGAGGCTTCCGCCATCAACACATCTGGGCAATAGTCAATCTTCCCGTTCTCTCCCGTGATAAACCTACCTTTTCATCTCTCAAAACCGCCCCCATCGTGCCCCTAAGCAGGTCGTGGTCAAAAGAAGCATCAACGTTAAGTTTCACAAAACCCCTAGGAGGACATGAGCAACCCCCCTTTTTCATAGAAGCCTTGGGGGATGATGCATTTACGAAGTTTAACGTAAGGGCTAGAATCCCCATTGAAATTTGAAGTGCATCCTGAGTTGTCTCCTTGTGCACTAACTTGTCTCCTTGTGCACTAACTTCCGTCTTTCCCACCATAGATACCATGCTGAGACAACAATCATTTCACGCACATTATGATAACCCATTATCCTCAATTCTTGGTCTGGCAGAAGTAGCAGGTACTCCAACACCGCCTCTCCAGCAAGGTCAACCTCGCAAGCTTTATTAATGATATCATCCATCCCCAGCCGTGTCCAAACCTCCTTTGCTCTACTGCAAAAGAGAAGCATATGCTTTGTATCTTCAGAACCCTCAGAGCAACTAGGACAAATGGGCGTGACCTTCATATGTCTATTTGCGAGGGTAACCCGACACGGAAGCGTTCCATGTAATGTACGCCATATAAATTTTTTAACTTTTGTCGGACATGATAACTTCCATATCTTACTCCAAATAGGATTAACTATGGTTCGCCCCATCCCATTAGAATGTCTTAGTCTACTTCCATACCGATGGTCCCACTCCACAAAATAAGCAGACCAAACCGAGAACATATCATTTTTCGTATAACTCCAAGCAATGAAATCTGGCATATCATGTTGCGAGATTGGAATTGACAGAATACGTTGAACATCAATGGGCCACATTGTTTGTGTAATCAGGTCCTCATCCCAAGTATTCGAAGCAGGATCAATCAGATCACCCACCTTAGTTAACAGTTGTCCCCCCTTAGGTGTCACAACTTTCCTAGTAGCACAATTTGGGATCCAGGCATCTTCCCAAATATTGATATTTTGTCCATTCCACACACGCCAAATATAGCCATGTTTCAGAGAATTTATGCCTGCCATAATACTTTGCCAGGTAAAAGAAGAGCCTTTCTTTTGCTTAGAATTTAACAAATCACCATCAGGATAGTATTTAGCCCTTAGAATTGTAGCACACAAAGAATCAGGATCATCCAGAAGGCGCCATGCCTGTTTGGCGAGCAGTGCCAGATTGAAACAGTGAATATCACGAAATCCCATCCCTCCTTGGTTTTTAGGTATGCACATTTTCCACCAGGCCATCCAGTGCATCCTCCTCTGGTTCTCCTCATCTCCCCACCAAAAATACGCTATCGCGTCAATGATTCCTTTACAATTTTTTTAGGAATTTTAAAGACCGACATTGCATAGGTGGGTATTGATGAGGCTATGTACCTAGGGTAGGGTCGTAGGCATGACCTAGACACCCTTCCCTAGGACATCACCCTAAAACCAGAAGCATTTGAGGGATATCATAATCCACTCGACCTCGAAGCATTCCACTCGGAAGACTCGAAGTCACTCGACCACGACAACTACCACTCGACAGACAGAAGATCTAAAGTCACTCTGCGCGGCAACAGTCGGACATTTACTTCATAGACTTAATGGACATTTATGTCACTTTATTGCTAGCGTTACCAGTAACACCCCCTCTTGATGTACCTTAAAACCCTTGTAACATGGGCTGACTGGGGTCTAGGTGCACTCTATATAAGCCACCCCCTCCACTGGCACAAGGGTTCGCACCCCCTGTAAACACACACATACATAATCCAGTCGACTGCCTCCGGGCACCGAGACGTAGGGCTGTTACTTCCTTCGTGAAGGGCCTGAACTCGTAAAACTCATGTGTACAACTTCGCCATAGCTAGGATCTTGCCTCCTCATACCTACCCCCCATTCTACTGTCAGTCTTAGATCCATGACAGTTGGCGCCCACCGTGGGGCAGGTGTCTTAGCGATTTTTTGGTGGAGTTGCGATTTTTTCCGATTCTCATCATCATGGCTTCCGCCAGCGGACTGCTTGAGGGCCACGAGATCCGTCTCAGCGCGCTCGTTTTCGTTGCCGACGACTCGGCTTGGCTTCAGGAAGCTCCACTCGACGTCGAAGCGCTCCCCGTCTGCGGGGCGATGATACGTCTCCAATGTATCTATAATTTTTTATTGTTCCATGCTATATTATATCCTGTTTTGGACATTATTGGGCTTTATTATACACTTATATATTATTTTTGGGACTAACCTATTAACCAGAGGCCCAACCCAGAATTGCTGTTTTTTGCCTATTTCAGAGTTTCACAGAAAAAGAATATCAAATGGAGTCCAAATGGAATGAAACCTTCGGCAACGTGATTTTCAGAACGAACATGATCCAGAGGACTTGGACCCTACGTCAAGAAAGCAACCAGGAAGGCATGAGGTAGGGGGGGCGCCTACCCCCAGGCGTGCCCTCCAACCTAGTGGGGCCCATGTTGCTCCACCGACGTACTTCTTCCTCCTATATATACCTACGTACCCCCAAACTACCAGAGACAGAGCCAAAACCCTAATTCCACCGCCGTAACTTTTTGTATCCGTGAGATCCCATCTTGGGGACTTTTTCTGGAGCTCCGTCGAAGGGGGCAACGATCCCGGAGGGCTTCTACATCAACACCATAGCCTCTCCGATGAAGTGTGAGTAGCTTACTTCAGACCTTCGGGTCCATAGTTATTTGCTAGATGGCTTCTTCTCTCTTTTTGGATCTCAATACAAAGTTCTCCCCCTCTCTTGTGGAGATCTATTCGATGTAATCTTCTTTTGCGGTGTGTTTGTTGAGACCGATGAATTGTGGGTTTATGATCAAGTTTATCCATGAACAATATTTGAATCTTCTCTAAATTCTTTTATGTATGATTGGTTATCTTTGCAAGTCTCTTCGAATTATTAGTTTGGTTTGGCCTACTAGATTGATCTTTCTTGCAATGGGAGAAGTGCTTAACTTTGGGTTCAGTCTTGCGGTGTCCTTTCCCAGTGACAGTAGGGGCAGCAAGGCACGTATTGTATTGTTGCCATCAAGGATAACAAGATGGGGTTTATATCATATTGCATGAGTTTATCCCTCTACATCATGTCATCTTGCTTAAAGTGTTACTCTGTTCTTTTGAACTTAATACTCTAGATGCATGCTGGATAGCGGTCGATGTGTGTAGTAATAGTAGTAGATGCAGGCAGGAGTCGGTCTACTTGTCTCGGACGTGATGCCTATATACATGATCATACCTAGATATTCTCATAATTATGCTCAATTCTGTCAATTTCTCAACAGTAATTTGTTTACCCACCATGATACTTATGCTCTCGAGAGAAGGCACTAGTGAAACCTATGGCCCCCGGGTCTATTTTCCATCATATTGATCTTCCGTCAACAAGCTATTTCCTTTTCAGTTTATTTTGCTTTATTTACTTTGCATCTTTATCATAAAAATACCAAAAATATTATCTTATCATATCTATCAGATCTCACTTTCGTAAGTGACCGTGAAGGGATTGACAACCCCTTTATTGCATTGGTTGCGAGGATTTTATTTGTTTGTGTAGGTGCGAGGGACTCGTGCGTGGCCTCCTACTGGATTGATACCTTGGTTCTCAAAAACTGAGGGAAATACTTACGCTACTTTGTTGCATCACCCTTTCCTCTTCAAGGGAAAACCAACGCAATGCTCAAGAGGTAGCAAGAAGGATTTCTGGCGCCGTTGCCGGGGAGTCTACGCAAAAGTCAACATACCAAGTACCCATCACAAACTCTTATCTCCCGCATTACATTATTTTCCATTTGCCTCTCGTTTTCCTCTCCCCCACTTCATCCTTACCGTTTTATTCGCCCTCTCTCTCCGTCCTCCTTCTCTTTCTCTATTCGCCTCTTTTTGCTCGTTTCTTGTTTGCTTGTGTGTTGGATTGCTTGCTTGTCGTTATGTCTAGTCCCCTATCTTCTCCGTTGTCTCCCGAAAATGAACTTCTTAATTTTAAGCAAAGGGAAGGAGAAAACCTAAAACACGCTTGGTATAGAATTTGCAATGCTCAAAATAGATCTACCAAGAAGCAATCTACTTCCGTTCTTCTCCGCAATTTTTATGTAGGCACTACTCCTTGGCACATATATGTCCTTGATACCATTACCGGAGGGAATTTCTTAGGTAGTCACACTTTTGATTCCTATAATGCTATGATAGATTTGTTTGGCTCACCCCCTCTTTTGGTTAATGGAACTATGTTAACTTTGGAGCATGTAATGCAAAAACTTGAAATTATTGAAAATAAAGTTGCTACCATAGAGTTAATTGAAAATTTGGATAAAAAGACCACAACCAAATTACTCAATATGGATCTAAAGTAGGAGTCACTTTGAAAATATTAAGGAGAAGGAACCCATAGTTAATGAAAGAATAAATCAGGATTCCACTAGAATCGATAAACTTGAGGATATCATTACCAACTTGGGAACCGCTTTTTCTTCCATAAAGAATACTCCAAGTCCTCCAACTAAAATTTCCAAGCTTATGTATATTCCTAAAAATAAGGGTGAATCCTCTAGCAAGAAAACTGCGGATCTCAAATCTATAAGTATTCATCCCAATCTTTTTGCTATCATTAAGGAACTGTTTGCTACTAATGATTTTTTCGATTTTGTGCCTAGAAGTTTGATAATTTATAAAAAGAAAGAAACTCCTAAGGGTGATAGATGTCTCATTAAAGAATTACCAACTAAAGATACTTAGATCTATCCTTGCTTTTATGCCTAGCTAGGGGCGTTAAACGATAGCGGTTGTTGGGAGGCAACCCAATTTTATTTTTATACCTTGCTTTTTGCTCATGTTTAGTAATAAATAATTTATCTAGCCTCTGGTTTGGCTGTGTTTTTTGTGTTTAATTAGTGTTTGTGCCAAGTAGAACCGTTGGGAAGACTTGGGGAAAGTCTTTTTAATCTTGCTGTAAAAAAACAGAAACTTTAGCGTTCACGAGAATTTCTGCCATTTTTATTTGGAAAGTGATATTTAGTTAATTATTTTTGAATATGATTAATATATAAATTCCTCACGTCCATAAATTTATTTTAGAATTTTTGGGGTTCCAGAACTTGCGTTAGCTACATATTACTACAGACTGTTCTGTTTTTGACAGATTCTATTTTTCGTGTGTTGCTTGCTTATTTTGATGAATCTATGGCTAGTAAAATAGTTTATAAACCATAGAGAAGTTGGAATACAGTAGGTTTAACACCAATATAAATAAAGAATGAGTTCATTACAGTACCTTGAAGTGGTGTTTTGTTTTCTTTCGCTAACGGAGCTCACGAGATTTTCTACTTTAAGTTTTGTGTTGTGAGGTTTTCAAGTTTTGGGTAAAAGATTTGATGGATTATGGAACAAGGAGTGGCAAGAGCCTAAGATTGGGGATGCCCATGGCACTCCAAGATAATCTAAGGACACCTAAAAGCCATAGCTTGGGGATGCCCCGGAAGGCATCCCCTCTTTCGTCTACTTCCATCGGTAACTTTACTTGGAGCTATATTTTTATTTACCACATGATATGTGTTTTGCTTGGAGCGTCTTGTATTATTTGAGTCTTTATTTGTTAGTTTTCCACAATCATCCTTTATGTACACACCTTTTGAGAGAGACACACATGATTCGGAAATTGTTAGAATACTCTATGTGCTTCACTTATATCTTTTGAGTTATATAGTTTTTGCTCTAGTGCTTCACTTATATCTTTTAGAGCACGTTGGTGGATTTGTTTTATAGAAACTATTGTTCTCTCATGCTTCACTTAGATTATTTTGAGATTCCTACAAAACAGCGTGGTAATTTGCTTTAATTATGTTAGGCATTCAAGATTAATTTTTTTTCTTATGAGTGTGTTGAATACTATGAGAAGTTTGATACTTGATAATTGTTTTGAGATATGGAGATGGTGATATTAGAGTCGTGCTAGTTGAGTAGTTGTGAATTTGAGAAATACTTGTGTTGAAGTTTGTGATTCCCGTAGCATGCACGTATGGTGAACCGTTATGTGAAGAAGTTGGAGCATGGTTTATTTATTGATTGTCTTCCTTATGAGTGGCGGTCGGGGACGCGCGATGGTCTTTTCCTACCAATCTACCCCATAGGAGCATGCATGTAGTACTTTGCTTCGATAACCAATAGATTTTTGCAATAATATGTGAGTTCTTTATGACTAATGTTGAGTCCATGGATTATACGCACTCTCACCCTTCCACCATTGCTAGCCTCTCTAATACCGCGCACCTTTCGTTGGTATCATACACCCACCATATACCTCCCTCAAAACAGCCACCATACCTACCTATCATGGCATTTCCATAGCCATTCCGAGATATATTGTCATGCAACTTTCCACCGTTCCGTCTACTATGACACGCTCCATCATCGTCATATTGCTTTGCATGATCATGTAGTTGACATTTTTAGTTGTGGCAAAGCCACCGTTCATAATTCTTTCATACAAGTCACTCATGCATCATTGCTATCCCGGTATACCGCCGGAGGCATTCATATAGAGTCATACTTTGTTCTAGTATCGAGTTGTAATCATTGAGTTGTAAATAAATAGAATTGTGATGATCATCATTCATAGAGTATTGTCCCAAAAAAGGGGGAGGCCAAAAAAAAGAAGGTCCCCCAAAAAATAAAATAAAAAATAAAAAAGGACAATACTACTATCCTTTTTCCACACTTGTGCTTCAAAGTAGCACCATGATCTTCATAATAGAGAGTCTCCTATGTTATCACTTTCATATACTAGTGAGAATTTTTCAGTATAGAACTTGGCTTGTATATTCCAATGATGGGCTTCCTCAAAATGCCTTAGGTCTTCGTGAGCAAGCGAGTTGGATGCACACCCACTTAGTTCTTTTTGTTGAGCTTTCATATACTTATAGCTCTAGTGCATCCGTTGCATGGCAATCCCTACTCACTCACATTGATATCTATTAATGGGCATCTCCATAGCCCATTGATACGCCTAGTTGATGTGAGACTATCTTCTCCCTTTTTCCTCTCCATAACCACCATTCTATTCCACATATAGTTCTATGTGCATGGCTCACGCTCATGTATTGCGTGAAGATTGAAAAAGTTTGAGAACACCAAAAGTATGAAACAATTGCTTGGCTTGTCATCGGGGTTGTGCATGATTTAAATACTTCGTGTGGTGAAGATGGAGCATAGCCAGACTATATGATTTTGTAGGGATAACTTTCTTTGGCCATGTTATTTTGAAGAGACATAATTGCTTAGTTAGTATGCTTGAAGTATTATTATTTCTATGTCAATATTGAACATTTGTCTTGAATCTTTCAGATCTGAATATTCATACCACAATTAAGAGAATTACATTGAAATTATGCCAAGTAGCATTCCACATCAAAAAAATCTGTTTTTATCATTTACCTACTCGAGGACGAGTAGGAATTAAGCTTGGGGATGCTTGATACGTCTCCAACGTATCTATAATTTTTGATTGTTCCATGCTATATTGTATCTTGTTTTGGACATTATTGGGCTTTATTATACACTTTTATATTATTTTTGGGACTAACCTATTAACCGGAGGCCCAGCCCAGAATTGTTGTTTTTTGCCTATTCCAGAGTTTCACAGAAAAAGAATACCAAATGGAGTCCAAAGGAATGAAACCTTCGGGAACGTGATTTTCGGAACGAACATGATCCAGAGGACTTGGACCCTACGTCAAGAAAGCAACCAGGAAGGCATGAGGTAGGGGGCGCGCCCTCCACCCTCGTGGGGCCCATGTTGCTCCACCGACGTACTTCTTCCTCCTATATACCTACGTACCCCCAAACTACCAGAGACAGAGCCAAAACCCTAATTCCACCACCATAACTTTCTATATCTGTGAGATCCCATCTTGGGGCCTTTTCCGGAGCTCCGCCGGAGGGGGCATCGATCACGGAGGGCTTCTACATCAACACCATAGCCTCTCCGATGAAGTGTGAGTAGTTTACTTCAGACCTTCGGGTCCATAGTTATTAGCTAGATGGCTTCTTCTCTCTTTTTGGATCTCAATACAAAGTTCTCCCCCTCTCTTGTGGAGATCTATTCGATGTAATCTTCTTTTGTGATGTGTTTGTTGAGAACGATGAATTGTGGGTTTATGATCAAGTTTATCCATGAACAATATTTGAATCTTCTCTGAATTCTTTTATGTATGATTGGTTATCTTTGCAAGTCTTTTCGAATTATCAATTTGGTTTGGCCTACTAGATTGACCTTTCTTGCAATGGGAGAAGTGCTTAGCTTTGGGTTCAATCTTGCGGTGTCCTTTCCCAGTGACAGTAGGGGCAGCAAGGCACGTATTGTATTGTTGCCATCGAGGATAACAAGATGGGGTTTATATCATATTGCATGAGTTTATCCCTTTAGATCATGTCATCTTGCTTAAAGCGTTACTCTGTTCTTTTGAACTTAATACTATAGATGCATGCTGGATAGCGGTCGATGTGTGGAGTAATAGTAGTAGATGCAGGCAGGAGTCGGTCTACTTGTCTCGGACGTGATGCCTATATACATGATCATACCTAGATATTCTCATAACTATGCTCAATTCTGTCAATTGTTCAACAGTAATTTGTTTACCCACCGTAATACTTATGCTCTCGAGAGAAGGCACTAGTGAAACCTATGGCCCCGGGTCTATTTTCCATCATATTGATCTTCCGTCAACAAGCTATTTCCTTTTCCGTTTATTTTGCTTTCTTTACTTTGCATCTTTATCATAAAAATACCAAAAATATTATCTTATCATATCTATCATATCTCACTTTCGTAAGTGACCGTGAAGGGATTGACAACACCTTTATTGCGTTGGTTTCGAGGATTTTATTTGTTTGTGTAGGTGCGAGGGACTCATGCGTGGCCTCCTACTGATTGATACCTTGGTTCTCAAAAACCAAGGGAAATACTTACGCTACTTTGCTGCATCACCCTTTCCTCTTCATGGGAAAACCAATGCAGTGCTCAAGAGGTAGTAGGCGACGCACTTTCGCGCGTGCGTCCGTGGCGTCCTTCTCCGGCAACCGTCGACCCAGTATCGGTCGGCTCCTATGGTGTCCTCGTCCCCTGCTGTTCGCCGGCACAAGCGTTCCGGTCGGTCGCGGCTCCAGCGGTGGGTGAGACACGCAGTGGCCCGCCAGTCGGCCACCTCACAAGTCGCGGCAATCGAGCTCGACGAAACCCTCTACGGCATGTTCGATTGGCTCCGTCGAGACCGCATCCGAGTGCGACAGCAGCGATCCTGCGACAGAAGTCTTGATGGTCAACGGACCATGCAGTCCTCCTGGCTTCCCCCGCGATGACGGTGGTGATGGCGGCGGCGATCCGTCGCGCGTTCACGAGGAGTACCACCCCGAGCCTCTTTCTTCGCAGCGGAGGGAAGAGCTTCGCCGCCACAATATGGATGAACTTCACACTCCTATCATTGGAGAAACCCCCGAGGCCCGGACCTTGGAGGAAGCGCGCCTGACCAACTTGGCTGAGCGCACTCGACTGGAGAACCTGCAGCATGCACTCGACGAGTGTGCTCGGCAGCGGATCCCTGAATCCAGTCGACAGCAGCTTTTTCCGCCCCAAACTCAGGTATACCGCACTCCGATTCAAAATCTCACAGCTGCAGCCCGAATAGCAGAGTCAATTCAGCCTTCCCAGTCAGAAGCTGGCAGAGGTTTGATGCAGATCCGGGCCTTGCTCCGAGCAGCCGGAGAGCAGAACACGGCAGTGTCTCAATCGCGGAATAGGATTCATAGCAGGTCTGTGATGGCAGATACAATACAGTCGGCCCACAACCCAAGATCGCCCCCGCGGCATGAAGGACGTGGGTACAGGCAAGACCAGTACAGAAATCATGAGCAATATGATCACCGCCTCGGCCACGATGACCGTCGTCGAGTGCCCACGCCTCCCCCGAGGAGTGGGTCATATGTGCCTCGGTGGCATGATGACAAACGCCCTCACAGCGGCGAGCGAAGAACATCAGTCGACCCAAGGGAGCCATGCTTTGATGCGAGATCTATTCTCGTTCAAGGTCTGGTTGACAGGAACAGAGCACACAAAGAAGGCCATGACAGAGATTATCCGACTGGCGGCAGAGTGCATGTTTCAGGTCCCAAGTGTTTCAGCAGAGCCATCAGGGCCGCGGTGATTCCTCCCAATTTCAGGTTGGCGACTGGAGTCAGCAAGTTTACGGGTGAGTCTAAGCCTGACACTTGGCTTGAGGACTACCGAGTAGCTGTACAAATTGGTGGTGGCAATGATGAAGTCGCAATGAAGCACCTTCCTTTGATGTTGGAAGACTCGGTCAGAGCATGGTTGAACCAGTTAGCACCTGGCAGTATATTCAGTTGGGAGGAACTCGCCTTAGTGTTTGTTAGGACTTTTGAAGGTACTTGCAAGCGACTAGCGGGGTTGACTGTGTTGGGGAACGTAGCAGAAATTCAAAATTTTCTTACGTGTCAGCAAGATCTATCTATGGAGAAACCAGCAACGAGGGGAAGGAGAGTGCATCTACATACCCTTGTAGATCGCTAAGCGGAAGCGTTCAAGAGAACAGGGTTGAAGGAGTCGTACTCGTCGTGATCCAAATCACCGGAGATCCTAGTGCCGAACGGACGGCACCTCCGCGTTCAACACACGTACAGCCCGGTGACGTCTCCCATGCCTTGATCCAGCAAGGAGAGAGGGAGAGGTTGAGGAAGACTCCATCCAGCAGCAGCACAACGGCGTGGTGGTGGTGGAGGAGCGTGGTAATCCAGCAGGGCTTCGCCAAGCACCGCGAGATATGAGGAGAAAGAGAGGTAGGGCTGCGCCAGGGAGAGGTCAGAAACTCATGTGTTGGCAGCCCCAAAGACCTCAACTATATATAGGGGAGAGGGAGGGGCTGCGCCCCCACCTAGGGTTCCACCCTAGGGGCGGCGGCCAGCCCAGATCCCATCTGGTGGGGCGGCCAGGGGAGGGGGAGAGGGAGGCGCACCAGGCATGGGCCCTAAGGCCCATCTGCCCTTAGGGTTTGCCTCCCCTCCTCCCCTTAGGCGCCTTGTGCCCTTGTGGGGAGGCGGGCGCACCAGCCCACCTGGGGCTGGTCCCCTCCCACACTTGGCCCATGCAGCCCTCCGGGGCTTGTGGCCCCACTTGGTGGACCCCCGGGACCCTCCCGGTGGCCCCAGTACGTTACCGATAAAACCATAAACCTTTCCGGTGACCAAAATAGGACTTCCCATATATAAATCTTTACCTCCGGACCATTCCGGAACTCCTCGTGATGTCCGGGATATCATCCGGGACTCCAAACAACATTCGGTAACCACGTATATCTATTCCTTATAACCCTAGCATGATCGAACCTTAAGTGTGTAGACCCTACGGGTTCGGGAACCATGCAGACATGACCGAGACGTTCTCCGGTTAATAACCAACAACGGGATCTGGATACCCATGTTGGTTCCCACATGTTCCACGATGATCTCATCGTATGAACCACGATGTCGAGGATTGGATCAATCCCGTATACAATTCCCTTTGTCTAGTGGTACGATACTTGCCCGAGATTCGATCGTCGGTATCCCGATACCTTGTTCAATCTCGTTACCGGCAAGTCTCTTTACTCGTTCCGTAACACATCATCCCATGATCAACTCCTTGGTCACATCGTGCACATTATGATGATGTCCTACCGAGTGGGCCCAGAGATACCTCTCCGTTTACACGAAGTGACAAATCCCAGTCTCGATTCGTGCCAACCCAACAGACACTTTTGGAGATACCTGTAGTGTACCTTTATAGCCACCCAGTTACGTTGTGACGTTTGGCACACCCAAAGTATTCCTACGGTATCCGGGAGTTGCACAATCTCATGGTCTAAGGAAATGATACTTGACATTAGAAAAGCTTTAGCATACGAACTACACGATCTTTGTGCTAGGCTTAGGATTGGGTCTTGTCCATCACATCATTCTCCCAATGATGTGATCCCGTTATCAACGACATCCAATGTCCATGGTCAGGAAACCGTAACCATCTATTGATCAACGAGCTAGTCAACTAGAGGCTTACTAGGGACATGGTGTTGTCTATGTATCCACACATGTATCTGAGTTTCCTATCAATACAATTCTAGCATGGATAATAAACGATTATCATGAACAAGGAAATATAATAATAACCAATTTATTATTGCCTCTAGGGCATATTTCCAACAGTCTCCCACTTGCACTAGAGTCAATAATCCAGTTCACATCGATATGTGATTAACACTCAAGGTCACATCCCCATGTGACTAACACCCAAAGAGTTCTGGGTTTGATCATGTTATGCTTGTGAGAGAGATTTCAGTCAACGGGTCTGCAACATTCAGATCCGTATGTACTTCGCAAATTTCTATGTCATCTTGTAGATGCAACTACTATGCTACATTTGGAGCCATTTCAAATAACTGTTCTACTTGGAGCGATTCCATTATACGTATCTGGTATCTCTACTCAGAGCTATCCGGATAGGTGTTAAGCTTGCATCGATGTAACTCTTTACGTCGAACTCTTTATCACCTCCATAACCGAGAAACATATCCTTATTCCTCTAAGGATAATTTAGACCGCTATCTGGTGATCTACTCCTAGATTACCTTTGTACCCTCTTGCCAGATATGTGGCAAGGCACACATCAGGTGCGGTACTCAGCATGGCATACCGTATAGAGCCTATGACAAAAGCATAGGGGACGACCTTCGTCCTTCCTCTTTCTTCTGTCGTGGTCGAGCTTTAAGTCTTAACTTCATACCTTACAACTCAGGCAAGAACTGTTGGGGAATGTAGTAATTTCAAAAAAAATCCTACGCACACGCAAGATCATGGTGATGCATAGCAACGAGAGGGGAGAGTGTGATCTACGTACCCTTGTAGATCGACAACGGAAGCGTTTGGTTGATGTAGTCGTATGTCTCCACGGCCCGGCCGATCAAGCACCGAAACTACGACACCTCCGAGTTCTAGCACACGTTCAGCTCGATGACGATCCCTGGACTCCGATCCAGCAAAGTGTCGGGGAAGAGTTCCATCAGCAAAACGGCGTGGTGACGATCTTGATGTACTACCGTCACAGGGCTTCGCCTAAGCACCGCTACAATATTATCGAGGACTATGGTGGAAGGGGGCACCGCACACGGCTAAGAATATGATCACGTGGATCAACTTGTGTGTCTAGGGGTGCCCCCTGCCCCCGTATATAAAGGAGCAAGGGGAGGAGGCCGGCCGGCCCTATAGGCGCGCCAAGGAGGAGTCCTCCTCCTAGTAGGAGTAGGACTCCTACTAGGAGGGGGAAGGAAGTGGGGAGGGAGAGGGAAAGGGGGGCGCCGCCCCCCCTCTCCTAGTCCAATTCGGACCAGGGGGAGGAGGCGCGCGGCCCACCTTTGGCTGCCCCTCTCTCTCTCCACTAAGGCCCATATGGCCCATTACTTCTCCCGGGGGGGTTCCGGTAACCCTCCGGCTCTCCGGTTTTCTCCGAAATCACCCGGAACACTTCCGGTGTCCGAATATAGCCGTGCAATATATTAATCTTTATGTCTCGACCATTTTGAGACTCCTCGTCATGTCCGTGATCACATCCGGGACTCCGAAATAACTTCTGTACATCAAAACTCATAAACTCACAATATAACTGTCATCGAAACCTTAAGCGTGCGGACCCTACAGGTTCGAGAATAATGTAGACATGACCGAGACACGTCTCCGGTCAATAACCAATAGCGGAACCTGGATGCTCATATTGGCTCCTACATATTCTACGAAGATCTTTATCGGTCAGACCGCATAACAACATACGTTGTTCCCTTTGTCATCGGTATGTTACTTGCCCGAGATTCGATCGTCGGTATCTCAATACGTAGTTCAATCTCGTTACCGGCAAGTCTCTTTACTCATTTTGTAATACATCATCTCGCAACTAACTCATTAGTTGCAATGCTTGCAAGGCTTATGTGATGTGCATTACCGAGAGGGCCCAGAGATACCTCTCCGACAATCGGAGTGACAAATCCTAATCTCGAAATACGCCAACCCAACATGTACCTTTGGAGACACCTGTAGAGCTCCTTTATAATCACCCAGTTACGTTGTGACATTTGGTAGCACACAAAGTGTTCCTCTGGCAAACGGGAGTTGCATAATCTCATAGTCATAGGAACATGTATAAGTCATGAAGAAAGCAATAGCAACATACTAAATGATCGGGTGCTAAGCTAATGGAATGGGTCATGTCAATCAGATCATTCAACTAATGATGTGATCCCGTTAATCAAATGACAACCATTTGTCCATGGTTAGGAAACATAACCATCTTTGATTAACAAGCTAGTCAAGTAGAGGCATACTAGTGACACTCTATTTGTCTATGTATTCACACATGTATTATGTTTCCGGTTAATACAATTCTAGCATGAATAATAAACTTTTATCATTATATAAGGAAATAAATAATAACTTTATTATTGCCTCTAGGGCATATTTCCTTCAGTCTCCCACTTGCACTAGAGTCAATAATCTAGATCACATCACCATGTGATTAACATCGATAGTTCACATCATCATGTGATTAATACCCATAGTTCACATCGCCATGTGACCAACACCCAAAGGGTTTACTAGATTCAGTAATCTAGTTCACATCGCTATGTGATTAACACCCAAAGAGTACTAAGGTGTGATCATGTTTTGCTTGTGAGAGAATTTTAGTCAACGGGTCTGCCATATTCAGATCCGTATGTATTTTGCAAATATCTATGTCAACAATGCTCTGCACGGAGCTACTCTAGCTAATTGCTCCCACTTTCAATACGTATCCAGATTGAGACTTAAAGTTATCTAGATCAGTGTCAAAACTTGCATCGATGTAACTCTTTACGACGAACCTTTTGTCACCTCCATAATCGAGAAACATATCCTTATTCCACTAAGGATAATTTTGACCGCTGTCCAGTGATCTACTCCTAGATCACTATTGTACTCCCTTGCCAAAATCAGTGTAGGGTATACAATAGATCTGGTACACAGCATGGCATACTTTATAGAACCTATGGCTGAGGCATAGGGAATGACTTTCATTCTCTTTCTATCTTCTGCCGTGGTCGGGCTTTGAGTCTTACTCAATTTCATACCTTGTAACACAGGTAAGAACCCTTTCTATGACTGTTCCATTTTGAACTACTTCAAAATCTTGTCAAGGTATGTACTCATTGAAAAAAAACTTATCAAGGGTCTTGATCTATCTCTATAGATCTTGATGCTCAATATGTAAGCAGCTTCACCGAGGTCTTTCTTTGAGAAACTCCTTTCAAACACTCGTTTATGCTTTGCAAAATAATTCTACATTATTTCCGATCAACAATATGTCATTCACATACACTTATCAGAAATGTTGTAGTGCTCCCACTCACTTTCTTGTAAATACAGGCTTCACCGCAAGTCTGTATAAAACTATATGCTTTGATCAACTTATCAAAGCGTATATTCCAACTCCGAGATGCTTACACCAGTCCATAGATGGATCGCTGGAGTTTGCATATTTTGTTAACACCTTTAGGATTGACAAAAACTTCTGGTTGCATCATATACAACTCTTCTTTAAAAAATCCATTAAGGATTGCAGTTTTGTTATCCATTTGCCAGATTTCATAAAATCCGGCAATTGCTAACATGATTCGGACAGATTTAAGCATAGATACGAGTGAGAAACTCTCATCGTAGTCAACACCTTGAACTTGTCGAAAACCTTTTGCGACAATTCTAGCTTTGTAGATAGTAACACTACTATCAGTGTCCGTCTTCCTCTTGAAGATCCATTTATTCTCAATTGCTTTCCGATCATCGGGCAAGTCAACCAAAGTCCATACTTTGTTCTCATACATGGATCCCATCTCAGATTTCATGGCCTCAAGCCATTTTGCGGAATCTGGGCTCACCATCGCTTCTTCATAGTTCGTAGGTTCGTCATGGTCAAGTAGCATGACCTCCAGAACAGGATTACCGTACCACTCTGGTGCGGATCTCACTCTGGTTTACCTACGAGATTCGGTAGTAACTTGATCTGAAGTTACATGATCATCATCATTAGCTTCCTCACTAATTGGTGTAGTAGTCACAGGAACTGATTTCTATGATGAACTACTTTCCAATAAGGGAGAAGGTACAATTACCTTATCAAGTTCTACTTTCCTCCCACTCACTTCTTTCGAGAGAACCTCCTTCTCTAGAAAGGATCCATTCTTAGCAACGTATGTCTGGCCTTTGGATCTGTGATAGAAGGTGTGCCCAACAGTAACTTTTTGGGTATCCTATGAAGACACACTTTTCCGATTTGGGTTTGAGCTTATCAGGATGAAACTTTTTCACATAAGCATTGCAACCCCAAACTTTAAGAAACGACAACTTTGGTTTTTTGCCAAACCACAGTTCATGCGGTGTCGTCTCAACAGATTTAGATGGTGCCCTTTTAACATGAATGCAACTGTCTCTAATGCATAACCCCAAAACGATAGTGGTAGATCGGTAAGAGACATCATAGATTGCACTATATCCAATAAAGTACGGTTATGACGTTCGGACACACCATTATGCTGTGGTGTTTCATGTGGCATGAGTTTGTGAAACTATTCCACATTGTTTTAATTGAAGACCAAACTCGTAACTCAAATATTTGTCTCCGCGATCAGATCGTAGAAACTTTATTTTCTTGTCACGATGATTTTCCACTTCACTCTGAAATTCTTTGAACTTTTCAAATGTTTCAGACTTATGTTTCATCAAGTAGATATACCCATATCTGCTCAAATCATCTGTGAAGTTCAGAAAATAACGATACTTGCCGTGAGCCTTAACACTCATCGGACTGCATACATCAGTATGTATTATTTCCAATAAGTTAGTTGCTCGCTCCGGAGAATGGAGTCTTAGTCATCTTGCCCATGAGGCATGGTTCGCAAGCATCAAGTGATTCATAATCAAGTGATTCCAAAATCCCATCAGCATGGAGTTTCTTCATGCGCTTTACACCAATATGACCTAAACAGCAGTGCTACAAATAAGTTGCACTATCATTATTAACTTTGCATCTTTTGGTTTCAATATTATGATTATGTGTATCACTACGATCGAGATCCAACGAACTATTTTCATTGGGTGTGTAACCATATAAGGTTTTATTCATGTAAACAGAACAACAATTTATTCTCTTACTTAAATGAATAACCATATTACAATAAACATGATCAAATCATATTCATGCTTAACGCAAACACCAAATAACACTTATTCAGGTTCAACACTAATCCCGAAAGTATAGGGAATGTGCGATGATGATCATATCAATCTTGGAACCACTTCCAACACACATCGTCACTTCACCCTCAACTAGTCTCTGTTTATTCTGCAACTCCCGTTTCGAGTTACTAATCTTAGCAACTGAACTAGTATCAAATACTGAGGGGTTGCTATAAACACTAGTAAAGTACACATCAATAACATGTATATCAAATATACTTATGTTCACTTTGCCATCCTTCTTATCTGCCAATCACTTGGGGTAGTTCCGCTTCCAGTGACCAGTCCCTTTGCAGTAGAAACACTTAGTCTCAGGCTTAGGACCAGACTTGGGCTTCTTCACTTGAGCAGCAACTTGCTTGCTGTTCTTCTTGAAGTTCCCCTTCTTCCCTCTGCCCTTTTCTTGAAACTAGTGGTCTTGTCTACCATCAACACTTGATGTTTTTCTCGATTTCTACCTTCATCAATTTCTGCATTACGAAGAGCTTGGGAATCGTTTCCGTTATCCCTTGCATATTATAGTTCATCACAAAGTTCTACTAACTTGGTGATGGTGACTAGAGAATTCGTTCAATCACTATCTTATCTGGAAGATTAACTCCCACTTGATTCAAGCGATTGTAGTACTCAGACAATCTGGGCACATGCTCACTAGTTGAGCGATTCTCCTCCATCTTTTAGCTATAGAACTTGTTGGAGACTTCATATCTCTCAACTCGGGTATTTGCTTGAAATATTAACTTCAACTCCTAGAACATCTCATATGCTCCATGACGTTCAAAACGTCTTTGAAGTCCCGATTCTAAGCCATTAAGCATGGTGCACTAAACTATCAAGTAGTCATCATATTGAGCTAGCCAAACGTTCATAACGTCTGCATCTGCTCCTGCAATAGGTCCGTCACCTAGCGGTGCATCAAGGACATAATTCTTCTGTGCAGCAATGAGGATAAACCTCAGATCACGGATCCAATCCGCATCATTGCTACTAACATCTTTCAACACAATTTTCTCTAGGAACATATCAAAATAAACACAGGGAAGCAATAACGCGAGCTATTGATCTACAACATGATTTGCAAAATACTACCAGGACTAAGTTCATGATAAATTTAAGTTCAATTTAATCATATTACTTAAGAACTCCCACTTAGATAGACATCCCTCTAATCCTCTAAGTGATCACGTGATCCAAATCAACTAAACCATGTCCGATCATCACGTGAGATGGAGTAGTTTCATTGGTGAACATCACTATGTTGATCATATCTGCTATATGATTCACGCTCGACCTTTCAGTCTTCGTGTTCCGAGGCCATATCTGTATATGCTTGGCTCATTCAAGTATAACCTGAGTATTCCGCGTGTGCAACTGTTTTGCACCCGTTGTATTTGAACGTAGAGCCTATCACACCCGATCATCACGTGGTGTCTCAGCACAAAGAACTTTCACAACGGTGCATACTCAGGGAGAACACTTCTTGATAATTAGTGAGAGATCATCTTATAATGCTACTGTCAATCTAAGCAAGATAAGATGCATAAAAGATAAACATCACATGCAATCAATATAAGTGATATGATATGGCCATCATCATCTTGTGCTTGTGATCTCCATCTTTGAAGCACCATCGTGATCACCATCGTCATCGGCACGACACCTAGATCTCCATCGTAGCATCGTTGTCGTCTTGCCAATCTTATGCTTCCACGACTATCGCTACCGCTTAGTGATAAAGTAAAGCATTACAGCGCGATTGCATTGCATACAATAAAGCGACAATCATATGGCTCCTGCCAGTTGCCGATAACTCCGTTACAAAACATGATCATCTCATACAATAAAATTTAGCATCATGTCTTGACCATATCACATCACAACATGCCCTGCAAAAACAAGTTAGACGTCCTCTACTTTGTTGTTGCAAGTTTTACGTGGCTGCTACGGGCTTAAGCAAGAACCAGTCTTACCTACGCATCAAAACCACAACGATAGTTTGTCAAGTTGGTGCTGTTTTAACCTTCGCAAGGACCAGGCGTAGCCACACTCGGTTCAACTAAAGTTGGAGAAACTGTCACCCGCTAGCCACCTTTGTGCAAAGCACGTCGGGAGAACCGGTCTCGCGTAAGTGTACGCGTAATGTCGGTCCGGGCCGCTTCGTCCAACAATACCGCCGAACCAAAGTATGACATGCTGGTAAGCAGTATGACTTATATCGCCCACAACTCACTTGTGTTCTACTCGTGCATATAACATCAACACATAAAACCTAGGCTCGGATGCCATTGTTGGGGAACGTAGTAATTTCAAAAAAATTCCTACGCACACGCAAGATCATGGTGATGCATAGCAACGAGAGGGGAGAGTGTGATCTACGTACCCTTGTAGATCGACAACGGAAGCGTTTGGTTGATGTAGTCGTACGTCTCCACGGCCCGACCGATCAAGCACCGAAACTACTGCACCTCCGAGTTCTAGCACACGTTCAGCTCGATGACGATCCCCGGACTCCGATCCAGCAAAGTGTCGGGGAAGAGTTCCATCAGCACGACGGCGTGGTGACGATCTTGATGTACTACCGTCGCAGGGCTTCGCCTAAGCACCGCTACAATATTATCGAGGACTATGGTGGAAGGGGGCACCGCACACGGCTAAGAATATGATCACGTGGATCAACTTGTGTGTCTAGGTGTGGCCCCTGCCCCCGTATATAAAGGAGCAAGGGGAGGAGGCCAGCCGGCCCTATAGGCGCGCCAAGGAGGAGTCCTCCTCCTAGTGGGAGTAGGACTCCTACTAGGATGGGGAAGGAAGTGGGAAGGGAGAGGGAAAGGGGGGCGCCGCCCCCCTCTCCTAGTCCAATTCGGACCAGGGGGGAGGAGGCGCGCGGCCCACCTTTGGCTGCCCCTCTCTCTCTCCACTACGGCCCATATGGCCCATTACTTCTCCCGGGGGGTTCCGGTAACCCTCCGGCTCTCCGGTTTTCTCCGAAATCACCCGGAACACTTCCGGTGTCCGAATATAGCCGTGCAATATATCAATCTTTATGTCTCGACCATTTCGAGACTCCTCGTCATGTTCGTGATCACATCCGGGACTCCGAACTAACTTCGGTACATCAAAACTCATAAACTCATAATATAACTGTCATCGAAGCCTTAAGCGTGCGGACCCTACGGGTTCGAGAATAATGTAGACATGACCAAGACACGTCTTCGGTCAATAACCAATAGCGGAACCTGGATGCTCATATTGGCTCCTACATATTCTATGAAGATCTTTATCGGTCAGACTGCATAACAACATACGTTGTTCCCTTTGTCATCGGTATGTTACTTGCCCAAGATTCGATCATCGGTATCTCAATACCTAGTTCAATCTCGTTACCGGCAAGTCTCTTTACTCGTTTCGTAATACATCATCTCGCAACTAACTCATTAGTTGCAATGCTTGCAAGGCTTATGTGATGTGCATTACCGAGAGGGCCCAGAGATACCTCTCCGACAATCGGAGTGACAAATCCTAATCTCGAAATACGCCAACCCAACATGTACCTTTGGAGACACCTGTAGAGCTCCTTTATAATCACCCAGTTACGTTGTGACGTTTGGTAGCACACAAAGTGTTCCTCCGGCAAACGGGAGTTGCATAATCTCATAGTCATAGGAACATGTATAAGTCATGAAGAAAGCAATAGCAACATACTAAACGATCGGGTGCTATGCTAATGGAATGGGTCATGTCAATCAGATCATTCAACTAATGATGTGATCCCGTTAATCAAATGACAACTCTTTGTCCATGGTTAGGAAACATAACCATCTTTGATTAACGAGCTAGTCAAGTAGAGGCATACTAGTGACACTCTGTTTGTCTATGTATTCACACATGTATTATGTTTCCGGTTAATACAATTCTAGCATGAATAATAAACTTTTATCATGATATAAGGAAATAAATAATAACTTTATTATTGCCTTTAGGGCATATTTCCTTCAGTCTCCCACTTGCACTAGAGTCAATAATCTAGATCACATCACCATGTGATTAACATCAATAGTTCACATCATCATGTGATTAACACCCATAGTTCACATCGCCATGTGACCAACACCCAAAGGGTTTACTAGATTCAGTAATCTAGTTCACATCACTATGTGATTAACACCCAAAGAGTACTAAGGTGTGATCATGTTTTGCTTGTGAGAGAATTTTAGTCAAGGGTCTGCCATATTCAGATTCGTATGTATTTTGCAAATATCTATGTCAACAATGCTCTGCACGGAGCTACTCTAGCTAATTCCTCCCACTTTCAATATGTATCCAGATTGAGACTTAAAGTTATCTAGATCAGTGTCAAAACTTGCATTGATGTAACTCTTTACGACGAACCTTTTGTCACCTCCATAATCAAGAAACATATCCTTATTCCACTAAGGATAATTTTGACCGCTGTCCAGTGATCTACTCCTAGATCACTATTGTACTCCCTTGCCAAAATCAGTGTAGGGTATACAATAGATCTGGTACACAGCATGGCATACTTTATAGAACCTATGGCTGAGGCATAGGGAATGACTTTCATTCTCTTTCTATCTTCTGCCGTGGTCGAGCTTTGAGTCTTACTCAATTTCATACCTTGTAACACAGGTAAGAACCCTTTCTATGACTGTTCCATTTTGAACTACTTCAAAATCTTGTCAAGGTATGTACTCATTGAAAAAAAACTTATCAAGCGTCTTGATCTATCTCTATAGATCTTGATGCTCAATATGTAAGCAGCTTCACCGAGGTCTTTCTTTGAAAAACTCTTTTCAAACACTCCTTTATGCTTTGCAAAATAATTCTACATTATTTCCGATCAACAATATGTCATTCACATATACTTATCAGAAATGTTGTAGTGCTCCCACTCACTTTCTTGTAAATACAGGCTTCACCGCAAGTCTGTATAAAACTATATGCTTTGATCAACTTATCAAAGCGTATATTCCAACTCCGAGATGCTTACACCAGTCCATAGATGGATCGCTAGAGTTTGCATATTTTGTTAACACCTTTAGGATTGACAAAAACTTCTGGTTGCATCATATACAACTCTTATTTAAAAAATCCATTAAGGATTGCAGTTTTGTTATCCATTTGCCAGATTTCATAAAATGCGGCAATTGCTAACATGATTCGGACAGATTTAAGCATAGATACGAGTGAGAAACTCTCATCGTAGTCAACACCTTGAACTTGTCGAAAACCTTTTGCGACAATTTTAGCTTATCAGGATGAAACTTTTTCACATAAGCACTGCAACCCCAAACTTTAAGAAACGACAACTTTGGTTTTTTGCCAAACCACAGTTCATACGGTGTCGTCTCAACAGATTTAGATGGTGCCCTTTTAACGTGAATGCAGCTGTCTCTAATGCATAACCCCAAAACGATAGTGGTAGATCGTAAGAGACATCATAGATTGCACTATATCCAATAAAGTACGGTTATGACGTTCGGACACACCATTATGCTGTGGTGTTCCATGTCGCATGAGTTTGTGAAACTATTCCACATTGTTTTAATTGAAGACCAAACTCGTAACTTATTAGCATCTTATTAGCATCTTTCAGGATTGACAAAACCTTCCGGTTGTATCACATACAACCTTTCCTCAAGAAAATCGTCGAGGAAACAATGTTTTGACATCCTATCTGCAAGATTTCATAAATAATGCAGTAATCACTAATATAATTCCAATAGACTCTTAGCATCGCTACGAGTGAGAAAGTCTCATCATAGTCAACTCCTTGAACTTGTCGGAAAAAATCTTAACGACAAGTCGAGCTTTCTTAATGGTGACACTTACCATCATTGTCCGTCTTCCTTTTAAAATCCATCTGTACTCAATAGCCTTACGACCATCGAGCCGTTCTACCAAAGTCTACACTTTGTTTTCATACATGGATCCTTCTCTCGGATTTTATGGCCTCGAGCCATTTATCGGAATTCGGGCCCACCATCGCTTCTCCATAGCTCGTAGGTTCATTGTTGTCTAGCAACATGACTTCCAAGACATGATTATGTACCACTCTGAAGTAGTATGCATCCTTGTCATCCCACGAGGTTTGTTAGTGACTTGATCTGAAGTTTCATGATCACTATCATAAGCTTCCACTTCAATTGGTGTAGGTGCCACAGGAACAACTTCCTGTGCCCTGCCACACACTAGTTGAAGAGACGGTTCAATAACCTCATCAACTCTCCACCATCCTCCCACTCAATTCTTTCGAGAGAAACTTTTCCTCGAGAAAGGACCCGATTCTAGAAACAATCCCTTATTGCTTTCGGATCTGAGACAGGAGGTATACCCAACTGTTTTGGGTGTCCTATGAAGATGCATTTATCCGCTTTGGGTTCAAGCTTATCAGCCTGAATCTTTTTCACATAAGCGTCGCAGCCCCAAACTTTTAAGAAATGACAGCTTAGGTTTCTCTAAACCATAGTTCATACGGTGTCATCTCATCGGAATTACGTGGTGCCCTATTTAAAATGAATGTGGTTGTCTCTAATGCCTAACCCATAAACTATCGTGGTAATTTGATAAGAGACATCATGGTATGCATCATATCCAATAGGGTGCAGTTATGATGTTCGGACACACCATCATACTATGGTGTTCCAGGCTGTATTAGTTGTGAAACAATTTCCACAATGTCTTAATTCTGTGCCAAACTCGTAATTCAGATATTCATCTCTATGATCATATCATAGATATTTTATCCTCTTGTCACGACGATCTTTCAACTTCACCCTGAAATTACTTGAACCTTTCAATAATTTAGACTCGTGATTCATCAAGTAAATATACTCAACATCTACTCAAATCATTTGTGAAGTAAGAACATAACGATATCCACTACACACCTCAGCACTCATTGGACTGCACACATCAAAATGTATTACTTCCAACAAGTTGCTTTCTAGTTCCATTTTACTGAAAACGAGGCTTTCAGTCATCTTGCCCATGTGGTATGATTTGCATGTCTCAAGTGATTCAAAATCAAGTGAGTCCAAACGGTCCATTTGCATGGAGTTTCTTCATGCATATACACCAATAGACATGGTTTGCATGTCTCAAACTTTTCAAAAACGAGTGAGCCCAAAGATCCATCAACATGGAGCTTCTTCATGCGTTTTATACCGATATGACTTACATGGCAGTGCCACAAGTAGGTGGTACTATCATTACTATCTTATATCTTTTGGCATGAACATGTGTATCACTACGATTGAGATTCAATAAATCATTCATTTTAGGTGCAAGACCATTGAAGGTATTATTCAAATAAACAGAGTAACCATTACTCTCCTTAAATGAATAACCGTATTGCGATAGACATAATCCAATCATGTCTACACTCAATGCAAACACCAATCTTGATGGTAGAGGGAGCGTACGATATTTGATCAACCTTGGAAATACTTCCAACACATATCGTCATCTCACCTTTAGCTAGTCTCCGTTTATTCCATAGCTTTTATTTCGAGTTACTAACACTTAGCAACCGAACCGGCATCTAATACCCTGGTGCTACTAGGAGTACTAGTAAAGTACACATTAACATAATGTATATCCAATATACTTCTATCGACAGCCTTCTCATCTACCAAGTATCTAGGGTAATTCTGCTCCAGTGGCTGTTCCCCTTATTACAGAAGCACTTAGTCTCGGGTTTGGGTTCAACCTTGGGTTTCTTCACTAGAGCAGCAGCTGAATTGCCGTTTCATGAAGTATCCCCTTTTGCCCTTGCCCTTCTTGAAACTAGTGGTTTCACCAACCATCAACAATTGATGCTCTTTCTTGATTTCTACTTTTGTGGTGTCAAACATCGCGAATATCTCAAGGATCATCATATATGTCCCTGATATATTATAGTTCATCACGAAGCTCTAGCAGCTTGGTGGTAATGACTTCGGAGAACATCACTATCTCATCTGGAAGATCAACTCCCACTCGATTCAAATGATTATTGTACTCAGACAATCTGAGCACAAGCTCAACAATTGAGCTTTTCTCCCTTAGTTTGTGGGCTAAGAAAATCGTCGGAGGTCTTATACCTCTTGACGTGGGCATGAGCCTGAAATCCCAATTTCAGCCCTCGAAACATCTCATATGTTTCACGACGTTTCAAAACGTCTTCGGTGCCTCAATTCTAAACTGTTTAACTGAACTATCACATAGTTATCAAAATGTGTATGTCAGATGTTCGCAACATCCACAGACGACGTTCGAGGTTCAGCACACTGAGCGGTGCATTAAGGACATAAGCCTTCTATGAAGCAATGAGGACAATACTCAGTTTACGAACCTAGTCCGCATAATTGCTACTATCAACTTTCAACTAAATTTTCTCTAGGAACATATCTAAACAGTAGAACTGAAGGGCGAGCCACGACATAATTTGCGAAGACCTTTTGACTATGTTCAGGATAATTAAGTTCATCTTATGAACTCCCACTCAGATAGACATCCCTCTAGTCATCTAAGTGATTACATGATCCGAGTCAACTAGGCCGTGTCCGATCATCACGTGAGACGGACTAGTCATCATCGGTGAACATCTTCATGTTGATCGTATCTACCACACGACTCATGCTCGACCTTTCGGTCTCTTGTGTTCCGAGGCCATGTCTGTACATGCTAGGTTCGTCAAGTCAACCTAAGTGTTTCGCGTGTGTAAATCTGTCTTACACCCGTTGTATGTGAACGTTAGAATCTATCACACCCGAACATCACGTGGTGCTTCGAAACAACGAACCTTCGCAACGGTGCACAGTTAGGGGGAACACTTTCTTGAAATTTTAATGAGGGATCATCTTATTTACTACCGTCGTTCTAAGCAAATAAGATGCAAAAACATGATAAACATCACATGCAATCAAATAGTGACATGATATGGCCAATATCGTATTGCTCCTTTTGATCTCCATCTTCGGGGCTACATGATCATCATCGTCACCGGCATGACACCATTATCTCCATGATCATGATCTCCATCATTGTATCTCCATGAAGTTGTCTCGCCAACTTATTACTTCTACTACTATGGCTACCGGTTAGCAATAAAGTAAAGTAATTACATGGCATTGTTCAATGACACGAAGGTCATACAATAAATAAAGACAACTCCTATGGCTCCTGCCGGTTGTCATACTCATCGACATGCAAGTCGTGATTCCTATTACAAGAACATGATCAATCTCATACATCACATATCATTCATCACATTCTTCTTGGCCATATCACATCACATAGCATACCCTGCAAAAACAAGTTAGACGTCCTCTAATTGTTGTTTGCATGTTTTATGTGGCTGCTATGGGTTTCTAGCAAGAATGTTTCTTACCTACGCAAAAACCACAATGTGATATGCCAATTGCTATTTACCCTTCATAAGGACCCTTTTCATCGAATCCGATCCGACTAAAGTGGGAGAGACAGACACCCGCTAGCCACCTTATGCAACTAGTGCATGTCAGTCGGTGGAACCAGTCTCACATAAGAGTACGTGTAAGGTCGGTCCGGGCCGCTTCATCCCACAATGCCGCTGAATCAAGATTGGACTAGTAACGGTAAGCATATTGAACAAAATCAACGCCCACAACTACTTTGTGTTCTACTCGTGCATAGAAACTACGCATAGACCTGGCTCATGATGCCACTGTTGGGGAACGTAGCAGAAATTCAAAATTTTCTTACGTGTCACCAAGATCTATCTATGGAGAAACCAGCAACGAGGGGAAGGAGAGTGCATCTACATACCCTTGTAGATCGCTAAGCGGAAGCGTTCAAGAGAACGGGGTTGAAGGAGTCGTACTCGTCGTGATCCAAATCACCAGAGATCCTAGTGCCGAACGGACGGCACCTCCGCGTTCAACACACGTACAGCCCGGTGACGTCTCCCATGCCTTGATCCAGCAAGGAGAGAGGGAGAGGTTGAGGAAGACTCCATCCAGCAGCAGCACAACGGCGTGGTGGTGGTGGAGGAGCATGGTAATCCAGCAGGGCTTCGCCAAGCACCGCGAGATATGAGGAGAAAGAGAGGTAGGGCTGCGCCAGGGAGAGGTCAGAAACTCATGTGTTGGCAGCCCCAAAGACCTCAACTATATATAGGGGAGAGGGAGGGGGCTGCGCCCCCACCTAGGGTTCCACCCTAGGGGCGGCGGCCAGCCCAGATCCCATCTGGTGGGGCGGCCAGGGGAGGGGGAGAGGGAGGCGCACCAGGCATGGGCCCTAAGGCCCATCTGCCCTTAGGGTTTGCCTCCCCTCCTCCCCTTAGGCGCCTTGGGCCCTTGTGGGGGGGGGGCACCAGCCCAACTGGGGCTGGTCCCCTCCGACACTTGGCCCATGCAGCCCTCTGGGGTTTGTGGCCCCACTTGGTGGACCCCCGGGACCCTCCCGGTGGCCCCGGTACGTTACCGATAAAACCAGAAACCTTTCCGGTGACCAAAATAGGACTTCCCATATATAAATATTTACCTCCGGACCATTCCGGAACTCCTCGTGACGTCCGGGATATCATCCGGGACTCCGAACAACATTCGGTAACCACGTATATCTATTCCTTATAACCCTAGCGTGATCGAACCTTAAGTGTGTAGACCCTACGGGTTTGGGAACCATGCAGACATGACCGAGACGTTCTCCGGTTAATAACCAACAACGGGATCTGGATACCCATGTTGGTTCCCACATGTTCCACGATGATCTCATCGGATGAACCACGATGTCGAGGATTCGATCAATCCCGTATACAATTCCCTTTGTCTAGTGGTATGATACTTGCCCGAGATTCGATCGTCGGTATCCCGATACCTTGTTCAATCTCGTTACCAGCAAGTCTCTTTACTCATTCCGTAACACATCATCCCGTGATCAACTCCTTGGTCACATTGTGCACATTATGATGATGTCCTACCGAGTGGGCCCAGAGATACCTCTCCGTTTACACGGAGTGACAAATCCCAGTCTCGATTCGTGCCAACCCAACAGACACTTTTGGAGATACCTATAGTGTACCTTTATAGCCACCCAGTTATGTTGTGACGTTTGGCACACCCAAAGTATTCCTACAGTATCCGGGAGTTGCACAATCTCATGGTCTAAGGAAATGATACTTGACATTAGAAAAGCTTTAGCATACGAACTACACGATCTTTGTGCTAGGCTTAGGATTGGGTCTTGTCCATCACATCATTCTCCCAATGATGTGATCCCGTTATCAACGACATCCAATGTCCATGGTCAGGAAACCGTAACCATCTATTGATCAATGATCTAGTCAACTAGAGGCTTACTAGGGACATGGTGTTGTCTATGTATCCACACATGTATCTGAGTTTCCTATCAATACAATTCTAGCATGGATAATAAACGATTATCATGAACAAGGAAATATAATAATAACCAATTTATTATTGCCTCTCTGGCATATTTCCAATAGACTGAGTTACAACATTGTGTGAAAAACCCGAATGAAACCCTGAGAGACTATATCCAGAGATGGATCACGTTACACCATACAATGGAGAATGTGTCAGATCACCAAGCAGTTTGTGCCTTCAAAGAAGGCGTTAAGTATCGGGAGTTGAATCTAAAATTCGGTCGGACAGGAGTTATGTCCCTGGCTCGGATGATGGAGATTGCCACCAAATACGCTAACGGCGAAGAAGAAGACCGATTCAGGAGTGGCAAACACAAAACAGTCGCCCAGGACACCGGTGGAGGTACTCCCAATCGGAAACAAAAGCGTAAGGCCGAGCCAGCTGCTCCTGGTGAGGCTTTAGTTGTGGCTCAAGGAAAGTTCAAGGGGAATCCCAAAGGGCCTTGGAACCCCAAGAAAGTGAAAGATCAAGACGGAGATGATGTGTTGGATTTGCCATGTCACATTCACACCAAGAAAGATGAAGAGGGTAATCTGATTTATCCTAAACACACCACACATCAGTGTCGACTCCTGATCTAGCAGTTCTAAGAGAAACAACCCAATGAGGAGGAAAAGAGTCGGACAAGGGTGAGGATAAGGAAGAGGATGGTGATGGTTTTCCCAATGTCAACTCCACTCTGATGATTTTTGCTGATGTTGAGAGCAAAAGTCGATTGAAAGTTATCAACAGAGAAGTGAACATGGTTGCTCCGGCAAAACCAAGTTATTTGAAGTGGTCCCAGAATGCCATCACGTTCGACCAGTCTGACCATCCAACACGTATAGCCACCCCTGGGAGGCAAGCGTTGGTCGTTGACTGAGTTGTTGAAGGCACTCGACTGACTAAAGTGCTGATGGATGGTGGTAGCAGCCTGAATATCCTTTATGCTGAAACCTTGAAGGGAATGGGGATTCCGATGTCCAACTCAGCGAAAGTAATATGAGTTTCCATGGCGTTATACCTGGCAAGAAGGCTGAATCACTTGGCCAAATCGCCCTTGATGTGGTTTTCGGTGATTCCAAGAATTACCGCAAGGAAAAGTTGACATTTGAAGTAGTGGATTTCCAAAGTGCTTATCATGTTATTCTGGGTAGGCCTGCCTATGCACGTTTCATGGCTCGACCGTGTTATGTGTACCTCAAATTGAAAATGCCTGGTCCCAGAGGAGTGATCACTATCACTGGCAATCGACAGAAGGCAGAAGAGTGCTTATAGAAGGGCTAAAAAATCGCCGATGCACAAATGGCAGCAGTAGAAATGCAAGAATACCAGAAAAATGCAGATCCGAGTGATTTCCTGCGCTCCAAGAAGTCTGCCGCAGATTCTGCATTTTAGTCGTCCGGTGAAACCAAGCCGATTCATATTCACCCGACCGATTCTAATGCTGCTCCTACTCATATCTCAACCTCACTCGACAGCAAATAGGAATCCAGTTCCTCCGTGAGAACTGGGACATCTTTGCATGGAAACCTTCTAACATGCCGGGTGTACCCAGGGGACTGGCCGAGCATCGTTTGTGAGTCAACCCGAAAGTAAAACCAGTCAAGGAACATCTTCGACGGTCCGTGATACATCTCCAACGTATCTATAATTTTTGATTGTTCCATGCTATTATATTATCTGTTTTGGATGTTTGTGGGCTTTATTAAACACTTTTATATTATTTTTGGGACTAACCTATTAACCCAGAGCCCAGTGCCAGTTTCTGTTTTTTCATTGTTTTAGAGTATCGCAGAAAAGGAAAATCAAACGGAGTCCAATTGACCTGAATCTTCACGGAACTTATTTTTGGACCAAAAGAAGCCCACGGAGTATCGGAGATGGACCAGGAGAGTCCCGGGCAGCCCACAAGGGTGGGGGGGCGGCTGGGCGCGCCCCTGCCTCATGGACAGCCCAGAGGTCCATGGACGTACTTCTTCCTCCCATATATACCCATATACCCTAAAAACTTCGGGGAGCACAATAGATCGGGAGTTCCGCCGCCAGAAGCCTCTGTAGCCACCGAAAACCAATCTAGACCCGTTCCGGCACCCTGCCAGAGGGGGAAATCCCTCTCCGGTGGCCATCTTCATCATTCCGGCGCTCTCCATGACGAGGAGGGAGTAGTCCACCCTCGGGGCTGAGGGTATGTACCAGTAGCGATGTGTTTGATCTCTCTCTCTCTCTCTCTCGTGTTCTTGAGGTGATACGATCTTGATGTATCGCGGGCTTTGCTATTATAGTTGGATCTTATGATGTTTATCCCCCTCTACTCTCTTGTAATGGATTGAGTTTTCCCTTTGAAGTTATCTTATCGGATTGAGTCTTTAAGGATTTGAGAACACTAGATGTATGTCTTGCGTGGGATAACCGTGGTGACAATGGGTTATTCTATTGATTCACTTGATGTATGTTTTGGTGATCAACTTGCGGGTTCTGCCCATGAACCTATGCATAGGGGTTGGCACACATTTTCGTCTTGACTCTCTGGTAGAAGCTTTGGGGCACTCTTTGAAGTACTTTTGTGTTGGTTGAATAGATGAATCTGAGATTGTGTGATGCATATCGTATAATCATGCCCATGGATACTTGAGGTGACATTGGAGTATCTAGGTGACATTAGGGTTTTGGTTGATTTGTGTCTTAAGGTGTTATTCTAGTACGAACTCTAGGGCTGTTTGTTACACCTATAGGAATAGCCCAACGTATTGATTGGAAAGAATAACTTTGAGGTGGTTTCGTACCCTACCATAATCTCTTCGTTTGTTCTCCGCTATTAGTGACTTTGGAGTGACTCTTTGTTGCATGTTGAGGGATAGTTATGTGATCCAATTATGTTATTATTGTTGAGAGAATTTGCACTAGTGAAAGTATGAACCCTAGGCCTTGTTTCCTAGCATTGCAATACCGTTTATGCTCACTTTTATCATTAGTTACCTTGCTGTTTTTATAATTTCAGATTACAAATACCCATATCTACTATCCATATCGCACTTGTATCACCATCTCTTCGCCGAACTAGTGCACTTATACAATTTACCATTGTATTGAGTGTGTTGGGGACACAAGAGACTCTTTGTTATTTGGTTGCAGGGTTGCTTGAGAGAGACCATCTTCATCCTACGCCTCCCATGGATTGATAAACCTTAGGTTATCCACTTGAGGGAAATTTGCTACTGTCCTACAAACCTTTGCACTTGGAGGCCCAACAACGTCTACAAGAAGAAGGTTGTGTTGTAGACATCAAGCTCTTTTCTGGCGCCGTTGCCGGGGAGGTTAGCGCTTGAAGGTATATCTTAAGATCTTGCAATCGAATCTTTTTGTTTCTTGTTTTAGCACTAGTTTAGTTTATAAAAGAAAATTAAAAATATATGGAATTGAGGGTACCTCATATGCTTCATCTTTTTAATATCTATCATGAAAATAAGGATTCCGATAATTGTGCTCAATTGCTAGAGGAAGAATGCATTAGAATGTTTGGCACTAAATATTTGAATGATGAGCATGATTGCATGTTGTTAGTATGAATTCCTTGAATATCCATGATTCTAATGATATGCAAAGCCACAAGCTTGGGGAAGTTATGTTTGATGAAGATGATATTTTTCCCCCAAGCTTTGATGAGCAAATTTACTATGATGAAAGCATGGCTCCTATCTATGATGATTATTGTGATGACACATATGCTTTAAAGAATTATGATAACCATGAAACTTTTCATCTTGGTCTTAATTTTCAATCACATGATAGTTATTTTGTTGAGTTTGCTCCCACTATTATTCATGAGAAATTTTTTGCTTATGTGGAGAGTAATAAAAATTCTATGCTTGTAGATCATGAAAAGAATGCTTTATGTGATAGTTATATTGTTGAATTCATTCATGATGCTACTGAAAATTATTATGAGGTAGGAATATATGCTTGTAGGAATTGCAATAATATCAAGTTTCCTCTCTATGTGCTTAAAATTTTGAAGTTATGTTTGTTTTACCTTCCTATGCAAGTTGATTATTGTTCCCATAAGTTGTTTGCTCACAAAATCCCTATGCATAGGACGTGGGTTAGACTTAAATGTGCTAATCATATTGTTCATGATGCTCTCTTTATGTTTCAATTCTTACCTTTGTGAGCATCATTGAAATCATCATGCCTAGCTAGGGGCGTTAAACAATAGCGCTTGTTGGGAGGCAACCCAATTTTATTTTTGTTCCTTGATTTTTTCTCCTGTTTAGTAATAAATAATTAATATAGCCTCTGTTTAGATGTGGTTTTATGTTTTAATTAGTGTTTGCGCCAAGTAGAACCTTTGGGAAGACTTGGGGAAAGTCTTTTTGATCTTGCTGTAAAAAACAGAAACTTTAGCGCTCACGAGAATTGCTGCCATTTTTATTTGGAAAGTGATATTTAGTTAATTATTTTTGCATATGATTAAAAGATAAATTCCTCAAGTCCAGCAATTTATTTGAGAATTTTATGAGTTCCAGAATTATACGTTTGATGCAGATTACTACAGACTGTTGTGTTTTTGACAGATTCTGTTTTCTATGTGTTGTTTGGTTATTTTGATGAATCTATGAGTAGTATCGGAGGGTATGAACCATATAGAAGTTGTAATACAGTAGATATTACACCAATATGAATTTATAATGAGTTCACAACAGTACCTAAGTGGTGATTTATTTTCTTATACTAACGGAGCTTACGAGTTTTTTGTTAAGTTTTGTGTTGTGAAGTTTTCAAGTTTTGGGTAAAGATTTGATGGACTATGGAATAAGGAGTGGAAATAACCTAAGCTTGGGGATGCCCAAGGCACCCCGAGGTAATATTCAAGGACAACCAAGAGCCTAAGCATGGGGATGCCCCGGAAGGCATCCCCTCTTTCGTCTTCATCGGTAACTTTACTTGGAGCTATATTTTTATTCATCACATGATACGTGTTTTGCTTGGAGCGTCAATTTATTTTGTTAGGATTTGCTTGCTGTTATTTAGAACAATGTTTTGCATCTTTTATTTCAATAAAAGTGGCATTGATAGCCTTTACTATGCCTATTTTACAAGTCTTCATGTTGCTGTTTGAAAACAGAAAGTTTACCGCTGTTGCAATAATTTCCTAGAAAAGTCAGAATGTGATAAAATGCTGAAACCTTTGGCATATTAAGCTCTGATAAATTTACTACAGTGGGAATTTTCTTTCATAATTTCTGCAGTTAGGGAAGTCTGGATCTTGCTGCACTCTTTACAGACTGTCCTGTTTAGGCAGATTGCTGTTATGTTTGCATTGTTTGCATATGTTTGCTTCTTGAATGATTCTATTTGAGGATAGGACTATTAAATATGCAGAGGAATTTAGTATGCAATGTTGAATAAGAATTTTAGTGATTTTCTTCAGTAGAGTATGATAAGGTTTTTGCAATGGTTTATACTAACTTATCTCACGAGTCCTTGTTGAGTTTTGTGTGGATGAAGCTTTTGAGATTTAGGGAGACCGTGATATGAGAGGAATTAAGGGGACACAAAAGCTCAATCTTGGGGATGCCCAAGGTATCCCAAGATAATATTTCAAGAAGTCTCAGGTGTCTAAGCTTGGGGATGCCCCGGTTGGCATCCCACCTTTCTTCTTCAACAACTATCTGTTAGTTTTGTTTGATCCTAAGTTTTTGCTTCTTCACATGATGTTTGCCATTCTTAGAATGTCATTTTACTTTGTTTTGTTTGCTGTTTGAATAAAATACCGAGATATGAAATTCTTAAATGTTAGAGAGTCTTCATATAGTTGCATAATTATTCGACTACTCATTGATCTTCACTTATATCTTTTGGAGTAGTTTGTCATTTGCTCTAGTGCTTCACTTATATCCTTTTAGAGCACGGTGGTGGTTTTATTTTATAGAAATAATTGATCTATCATGCTTCACTTATATTATTTTGAGAGTCCTTTAGAACAGCATGGTAGTTTGCTTTGGTTATGAATTTAGTCCTAATATGATGGGCATCCAAGATGGGTATAATAAAAACTTTCATATAGAGTGCATTGAATACTATGAGAAGTTTGATACTTGATTATTGTTTTGAGATATGAAGATGGTAATATTAGAGTCATGCTATTTGAGTAGTTGTGAATTTGAGAGATACTTGTGCTAAAGTTTGTAATTCCCGTAGCATGCACGTATGGTGAACCATTATGTGATGAAGTCGGAGCATAATTTATTTATTGATTGTCTTCCTTATGAGTGGTGGTCGGGGACGAGCGATGGTCTTTTCCTACCAATCTATCCCCCTAGGAGCATGCGCGTAATATTTTGTTTCGATAACTAATAGATTTTTGCAATAAGTATGTGAGTTCTTTATGACTAATGTTGAGTCCATGGATTATACGCACTCTCACCCTTCCACCATTGCTAGCCTCTCTAGTATCGCGCAACTTTCACCGGTACCTTAAACCCACCATATACCTTCCTCAAAATAGTCATCATACCTACCTATCCTGGCATTTCCATAGCCATTCCGAGATATATTGCCATGCGACTTTCCACCGTTCCGCTTATTATGACACGCTCCATCATTGTCATATTGCTATGCACGATCATGTAGTTGACATCGTATTTATGGCAAAGCCACTGTTCATAATTCTTTCATACATGTCACTCATGAGTCATTGCACATCCCGGTACACCGCCGGAGGCATTCATATAGAGTCATATCTTGTTCTAAGTATCGAGTTGTAATTCTTGAGTTGTAAGTAAATAAAAGTGTGATGATCATCATTATTAGAGCATTGTCCCAGTGAGGAAAGGATGATGGAGACTATGATTCCCCCATAAGTCGGGATGAGACTCCGGACGAAAAAAAGAGAAAAAAAGAGGCCATAAAAAAGGAGAGAAAAGGCCCAAATAAAAAAATAAAAAATAAAAAATGAGAGAAAAAGAGAGAAGGGACAATGCTACTATCCTTTTACCACACTTGTGCTTCAAAGTAGCACCATGATCTTCATGATAGAGAGTCTCCTATGTTGTCACTTTCATATACTAGTGGGAATCTTTCATTATAGAACTTGGCTTGTATATTCCAATGATGGGCTTCCTCAAAATGCCCTAGGTCTTCGTTAGCAAGCGAGTTGGATGCACACCCACTAGTTTCTTTTGTTGAGCTTTCATACATTCATAGCTCTAGTGCATCTGTTGCATGGCAATCCCTACTCACTCACATTGATATCTATTGATCGGCATCTCCATAGCATGTTGATACGCCTAGTTGATGTGAGACTATCTTCTCCTTTTTGTCTTCTCCACAACCACCATTCTATTCCACCTATAGTGCTATGTCCATGGCTCACGCTCATGTATTGCGTGAAGATTGAAAAAGTTTGAGAACATCAAATGTATGAAACAATTGCTTGACTTGTCATCGGGGTTGTGCATGATTTAAATATTTTTGTGTGGTGAAGATAGAGCATAGCCAGACTATATGATTTTGTAGGGATAGCTTTCTTTGGCCTTGTCATTTTGATAAGACATGATTACTTGGTTAGTATGCTTTAAGTATTATTATTTTTATGTCAATATTAAACTTTTGTCTTGAATCTTATGGATCAGAATATTCTTGCCACAATAAAGAGAAATACATGATGAATATGTTAGGTAGCATTCCACATCAAAAATTCTGTTTTTATCATTTACCTACTCGAGGACGAGCTGGAATTAAGCTTGGGGATGCTGATACGTCTCCAACGTATCTATAATTTTTGATTGTTCCATGATATTATATTATCTGTTTTGGATGTTTATGGGCTTTATTAAACACTTTTATATTATTTTTGGGACTAACCTATTAACCCAGAGCCCAGTGCCACTTTCTGTTTTTTCATGGTTTTAGAGTATCGCAGAAAAGGAAAATCAAACGGAGTCCAATTGACCTGAAACTTCACGGAACTTATTTTTGGACAAGAAGAAGCCCACGGAGTATCGGAGATGGACCAGGAGAGTCCCGGGCTGCCCAAGAGGGTGGGGGGGCGCGCCCCCTGCCTCGTGGACAGCCCGGAGGTCCACGGACGTACTTCTTCCTCCCATATATACCCATATACCCTAAAAACTTTGGGGAGCACAATAGATCGGGAGTTGCGCCGCTAGAAGCCTCCGTAGCCACCGAAAACCAATCTAGACCCGTTCCGGCACCCTGCCGGAGGGGGAAATCCCTCTCTGGTGGCCATCTTCATCATCCCGGCGCTCTCCATGACGAGGAGGGAGTAGTCCACACTCGGGGCTGAGGGTATGTACCAGTAGCTATGTGTTTGATCTCTCTCTCTCTTTCTCTCTCGTGTTCTTGTGGTGATACGATCTTGATGTATCGCGAGCTTTGCTATTATAGTTGGATCTTATGATGTTTCTCCCCCTCTACTCTCTTGTAATGGATTGATTTTTCCCTTTGAAGTTATCTTATCGGATTGAGTCTTTAAGGATTTGAGAACACTTGATGTATGTCTTGCGTGGGATACCCATGGTGACAATGGGGTATTCTATTGATCCACTTGATGTATGTTTTGGTGATCACCTTGCGGGTTATGTGACCTTGGGAATCTATGCATATGGGTTGGCACACGTTTTCGTCTTGACTCTCCGGTAGAAACTTTGGGGCACTCTTTGAGGTTCTATGTGTTGGTTGAATAGATGAATCTGAGATTGTGTGATGCATATCGTATAATCATGCCCACATATACTTGCGGTGACATTGTAGTATTTAGGTGACATTAGGGTTTTGGTTGATTTTTGTCTTAAGGTGTTATTCTAGTACGAACTCTAGGGCTGTTTCTGACACTTATAGGAATAGCCCAACGGATTGATTGGAAAGAATAACTTTGAGGTGGTTTCGTACCCTACCATAATCTCTTCGTTTGTTCTCCGCTATTAGTGACTTTGGAGTGACTCTTTGTTGCATGTTGAGAGATAGTTATAGGATCCAATTATGTTAGTATTGTTGAGGGAACTTGCACTAGTGAAAGTATGAACCCTAGGCCTTGTTTCAACGCATTGCAATACCGTTTATGCTCACTTTTACAATTAGTTACCTTCTGTTTTTATATTTTCAGATTACAAAACTATTATCTACTATCCATATTGCACTTGTATCACCATCTATTCGCCGAACTAGTGCACCTATACAATTTACCATTGTATTGGGTGTGTTGGGGACACAAGAGACTCTTTTTTATTTGGTTGCAGGGTTGCTTGAGAGAGACCATCTTCATCCTACGCCTCCTACGGATTGATAAACCTTAGGTCATCCACTTTAGGGAAATTTGCTATTGTCCTACAAAACTCTGCACTTGGAGGCCCAACAACATCTACAAGAAGAAGGTTGTGTAGTAGACATCAAGCTCTTTTCTGGCGCCGTTGCCGGGGAGGTTAGCGCTTGAAGGTATATCTTTAGATCTTGCAATCGAATCTTTTTGTTTCTTGTTTTAGCACTAGTTTAGTTTATAAAAGAAAATTAAAAAATATATGGAATTAAGGGTACCTCATATGCTTCACCTTTTTAATATCTATCATGAAAATAAGGATTCCGATAATTGTGCTCAAGTGCTAGAAGAAGATTGCATTAGAATGTTTGGCACTAAATATTTGAATGATGAGCATGATTGCAATGTTGTTAGTATGAATTCCTTGAATATCCGTGATGCTAATGATATGCAAAGCCACAAGCTTGGGGAAGCTATGTTTGGTGAAGATGATATTTCCCCCCCAAGTTTTGGTGAGCAAATTTATTATTATGAAAGCATGCCTCCTATTTATGATGATTATAGTGATGAAAGTGTATTTGGAGAGGTTATGACTTTATTTAGTAATGATTCCACTACTTCGGAAGAGGTTCCAATTGATCATGAGAACAAAGTTGCTATCTATGATGATTATATTGATGACTTGTATGATATAAAGAATAATGATATCCATGAAACTTGTCATCATGATTTTAGTTTTCAATTGGATTATGCCTCACATGATAATTATTTTGTTGAGTTTGCTCCCACTATTATTCATGAGAAGAATTTTGCTTGTGTGGAGAGTAATAAAATTTCTATGCTTGTAGATCATAGAAAGAATTCTTTAGGTGTTGGTTACATTTTTGAATTCATTCGTGATGCTACTGAAAATTATTATGAGGGAGGAATATATGCTTGTAGGAATTGCAATAATATCAAGTTTCCTCTCTATGTGCTTAAAGTTTTGAAGTTATGCTTGTTTTACCTTCCTATGCAAGTTGATTCTTGTTCCCATAAGTTGTTTGCTCACAAATTCCCTATGCATAGGTAGTCGGTTAGGCTTAAATGTGCTAGTCATATTCTTCAAGATGCTCCCTTTATGTTACAATTCTTATCTTTTATGTGAGCATCGTTAAAATCATCATGCCTGGCTAGGGGCGTTAAACGATAGCGCTTGTTGGGAGGCAACCCAATTTTATTTTTGTTCCTTGAATTTTGTTCCTATTTAGTAATAAATAATTCATCTAGCCTCTGTTTAGATGTGTTTTTATGTTTTAATTAGTGTTTGTACCAAGTGGAACCTTTGGGAAGACTTGGGTGAAGTCTTTGCGATCATGCTGTAAAAAACAGAAACTTTAGCGCTCACGAGAATTGCTGCAATTTTTTATTGGAGAGTGATATTTAGTTAATTATTTTTGCAGATGATTAATAGATAAATTCCTCACGTCCAGCAATTTATTTTAGAATTTTTGGGGTTCCAGAAGTATACGTTTGATCCAGATTACTACAGACTGTTCTGTTTTTGACAGATTCCGTTTTTTATGTGTAGTTTCCTTATTTTGATGAATCTATGAGTAGTATCGGATGGTATGAACCATAGAGAAGTTTTAATGTAGTAGATATTACACCAATAAGAATTTATAATGAGTTCATTACAGTACCTTATGATGGTGATTTTCTTTCTTATACTAACGGAGCTTACGAGTTTTCTGTTAAGTTTTGTGTTGTGAAGTTTTCAAGTTTTGGGTAAAGATTCGATGGACTATGCAATAAGGAGTGGCAAGAGCCTAAGCTTGGTCATGCCCAAGGCAACCCAAAGTAATATTCAAGGACAACCAAGAGCCTAAGCTTGGGGATGCCCCGGAATACATCCCCTCTTTCGTCTTCGTTCATCGGTAACTTTACTTGGAGCTATATTTTTATTCACCACATGATATCTGTTTTGCTTGGAGCGTCAATTTATTTTGTTAGGATTTGATTTCTGTTATTTAGAACAATGTTTTACATCTTTTATTTCAATAAAAGTGGCATTGATAGCCTTTACTATGCCTATTTTACAAGTCTTCATATTGCTGTTTGAAAACAGAAAGTTTACCGCTGTTGCAAAAATTCCCTAGAAAATTCAGAATGTGATAAAATGTTGAAAACTTTTTCATATTAAGCTCTGATAAATTTACTACAGTGGGAATTTTCTTTCATAATATTTGGAGGTAGGGAAGTATGGATCTTGTTGCACTCTTTACAAACTGTCCTGTTTAGGCAGATTGCTGTTATGTTTGCATATGTTTGCTTCTTTAATGATTCTATTTGAGGATAGGACTATTAAATATGCAGAGGCATTTAGTATGCAATGTTGAATAATAATTTTAGTGATTTGCTACAGTAGAGTATGATAAGGATTTTGCATTGGTTTATACTAACTTATCTCACGAGTCCTTGTTGAGTTTTGTGTGGATGAAGCTTTTGAGATTTAGGGAGACCGTGATATGAGAGGAATTAAGGAGACACAAAAGCTCAAGCTTGGGGATGCCAAAGGCATCCCAATATAATATTTCAAGAAGTCTCAAGCGTCTAAGCTTGGGGATACCCCGGTTGACACCCCACCTTTCTTCTTCAACAACTATCGGTTAGTTTCGGTTGATCCTAAGTTTTTGCTTCTTCATATGATGTTTGCTATTATTAGAATTTTATTTTCTTTAGTTTTGCTTGCTGTTTGAATAAAATACCAAGATCTTAAATTCTTAAATGTTATAGAGTCTTCACATAGTTGCATAATTATTCGACTACTCATTGATCTTCACTTATATCTTTCGGAGTAGTTTGTCATTTGCTCTAGTGCTTCACTTATATCCTTTTAGAGCACGTTGGTGGTTTTATTTTATAGAAATAGATGAACTCTCATGCTTCACTTATATTAGTTTGAGAGTCCTAAACAGCATGGTAATTTGCTTTGGTTATGAATTTAGTCCTAATATGATGGGCATCCAAGAGGGATATAATAAAAACTTTCATATAAGTGCATTGAATACTAAGAGAAGATTTTTTTTGACCTGGTACTATAGGGTAAAACACCCCACAACTCTTGCAATTTTTATTTACTGTACAAGATACAAGGTATGTACATCAAAAAAGAAGAGATCTAAAGCTAAGAGAATACAAAGCTCACCTCAAGGTGGCAAAAAAGCAATCCATCTAAGAAGATCATCCTTATACTTATTTTTAATCATATGGGCAAACAAAGAAATGTCATGAATAAAACATGCTCTCCACCTTCTAAAGGAAGGGTTTATGTTCCTGAAGACTATCATTCCTCACAGACCAGATATTCTAACAAGCAAGAAAGACCACTTCAGCAAAGAAAGGTTTCTGAAAGTCCCTTCTTGCAGCATAAGCAATGGCAGCCATGTTATCACCATGCGGCCAGCACACTTGCAGATAAGTCCATACCCTGCAGCTGAAGTTACATGAGAAGAAGAGGTGATCTCTGTCCTCCTTAGTCTGGGTGGGGCACAACACACAGTGATTACAATCAGAGACATTCCAATGCCTTCTCTCCAGCATATCCTGGGTATTAAGCCGATCCATGATGAGCATCCAGGCAAAGAATTTGATTCTCATAGTACAACAGCTAGACCAGATCCATGACAACAAAGGATTGGGGTTGATATGCATATGCAGGAAAGAGTAGTATTTTTTAGCTGTATAAGGCTTGCCATCTTCTCTCCACGTCCAAACATCAGACTTAGTAATGTCAAGAGAGAAATCAGACATTAGCTGCTGCAAAGACAGCAACTCAGAATGGGCCCTCTCAGAAAGAGGAAGGTGAAATAAAGTAGTAATATCCTGAGTTGCTAAAACCTCCTTGACAGAAAGGAGAGGATCCTTAACAAAGGAGAACAACCTTTGAAACACCTGATCAAAAGGACCAGCAGAAGGGTTGAGATTCCAATCATCACCCCAAAATAGAGCAGTATCCCCAGCCAAGACCTGAACTTTTGAAACCATTCTGAACTTATCCATCAACTTGCATAAATCTCTCCACCAGAAGGAGCCACACAAGACAGTAGCATGAGGTACCCTGTCATGGTAATAAGTATCCGAAACCAGGCTGACCCAAGGAATATCAGCCTTATTGTAAAATTTGCTAAGAAACTTTAACAGCAGAGCTTCATTATGGATTCTCAGGTTTAGGACTCCCAAGCCCCCTTTGTTCTTTGGCCTGCACACTAAACCCCATGCTGCTAAGGAAGGAGCATGGTCATTTCCAAATTTTCTCCAAAGACATTGCCTTTGAATTCTCTCAAGTTGTTTGATTATGCCAATTGGAATATCTAGACTGCAAAGGAAGAAGATTGGCACAGAAGACAGGGCTGAGCTGAGGTACTGTAATCTTCCACCCTGTGCAAGGAAACTAGAGCTGAAAGAAAGCTTCCTTTCCATAGAATCAACCAAAGGCATCAAATCCATTATTTTTGGCTTCATAAAACCAACAGGGAGGCCAAGATAAGTAAAAGGTAGAGTACCGACAACACAGCCAAACAACCCAGCAAGCCTATTCATTTCCACAGAATCAACATTAATGGGTAACATTGAGGATTTATGATAATTGACATGCAGACCAGTGGATTGAGAGAACAGGAGTAGCATGCTTTTTAGAGACAGTAACTGTTGTTCATCAGCAGGCAAAATAATCAAGGTGTCATCAGCATACTGAATTATTGGGAAATCTTTGTCATGACAGGGTATTGGCAACTGGAGAAGATCCTTAACATGCATATCATTAACCACAGATTGAAGCAAATCAGCAGCAATTGCAAAAAGGAGAGGTGAAATAGGGTCACCCTGTCTGACACCTTTCCTGCAACAGAACTGCTTACCTGGGACTCCATTCAAAAGCACAAAAGAAGTACCAGTAGATAAAAATTGTTTAACCAGGAGATCCACCTATCATTAAATCCTTTGGCCCTGAGGATTTGAAAAATGGCCTCATGCTCAATGGAATCAAATGCTTTTTCAAAATCTAACTTCAGAATAACAATGGGCCGCCTGGATTGATGACACTGGTGAATATACTCAAGAGTCCACCCAACACAGTCCTGGATAGTTTTGGATTTAATGAATCCATATTGGTTTTTGTGGACACAATTCAAAATATCCCCCTGCAACCTATTAGCAGCCATTTTGGGGAGGAATTTAACTCCCATGCCAGAGAGAGATAGGTCTGTAATCATTAATAGATTCAGGAGAATTTTTCTTAGGCACAAGAGTTATGTAAGAATAATTAATATTTCCAATACTAATAGAACCCTCATGGAACCCTCTGGCCAACTCATAAAACTCCTCACAGATAATGTGCCAGCACTTTAAAAAAAACAGACCATTGAACCCATCAGGACTAGGAGCCTTATGAATAGGCATTTCCTTTATTGTTTTGTCCATTTCCTCCTTGGAGAAAGGTCTGCTTAAAACATCCAGACCCTCAACCCTTGTGATGATGGAAGAAAGGCCAAATCTCATACTGATCCCTCTAGAGGTGCCCATTCTACCTTTAAAAGCTTCCCAGACTGCAGTAGCCATAGACTCATGGTCAGAAACAACTGTCCCATCATCAAGCTTCAGACTGGCAATGGAATTTTTTCTAAACCTCTCTGTGGCCATAGCATAAATTTTTTTTGGTATTTTCCTCTCCAACCTTGATAGATCTAATGGTGCACCTCTTCCTCCAATAAAGATATTGAAGATGCAGCAAATGTTCAACATGAAGTTTAACAATAGATCTGAAGTTAAATTCTTGTCTGAAAAGAGGTCTAAGCTCTTCAAGAGAATCAAGAATGAGGACCACTCTATTGCACTTGGCAATCAGGATCTTTAGTCTAGACAGATTAGTTTGCCACTTTTTTAGGGTCTGTCTCAGTCCTTTAGGTTTATCTGCAATAACAACAGAGACACCTTACTTTCGAGAACCAGACTTCCAAGAGTTTGCCACACAATCCAAAAACCCTTCCATTTCCACCCAATAATTCTCAAAACGAAAGTAGATCTTGGGATGGTGGTGTTAATATCAACCACACAAGGAACATGATCTGAGGCAGTTCTAGCAAGAGGCAGAACTTGAGACATTGGATAAACAGAAATCCAGTTAGCAGAAGTAAAAAAAAAACCAATCTAGTTGCTCAAGCAAAGGATTATCTTGCATATTGGACCATGTGTATGTTCTGCCTTTAATTGGAAGTTCAAGCAAACCCAGGTGTCCAATAATTTCATTAAAAATGAAGATATCATTAACATCTCCACCAGGCAGGTTTCTATTATCCAGGGACCTCATAAAATTAAAGTCACCCAAGAAAAGCCAATTTTCAGAATCAGGGATATTCATATTGTACAACCATGAAACAAATTCATCCCTAAGCTGCCCATGACAGGGGCCATAGACATTGACAAGGGTCCACTGTTCATTATTCTGGGTAGAGGTAAATTGCAAAACAATGCCATAAGGTTTAGTGTCAATAAGCACCCCAGTGAGAACAGCAGAATTCCAAACAACCAAAAGACCACCAGATGCACCAACAGAAGGACTATACACAAAAGAATCTAATCGCCGCTGACAAAAACTTCTAATTGACTGATAATCAAAAGACTGCATCTTTGTTTCTTGCAAACAGACAACCGAGGCCATACTTTCATCAATTTTATTCCTAACAGCATGCTGTCGAGCAGGGGCATTAAGACCATGCACATTCCAGCAAAAAACTTTCCAGCTTCTATTGGAACAATAATCTATTAAACACTGAGGTTAAAGAGCCAAAAGTACCACCACATAGTAGAGCACAAAGATACCAGTTCAACAGATAGCAAAAGTAGAAGTTCAAGCGCTTACAACAGCGTTTATAGCTTACATGACAAGTACTAGAAGCAAATAAAATAGCCCTAAGATAACTAGCAAATTTACAGGCTTGCCACACCCAAGAGCTGAGAAGAGATCTAATCATCGAACATTTTCTGAACATCATCAGTTCTGTCTGCCATAAGCAGAGCAACAGAGAGATTCTCCAATGGAATCCCCAGATCTTGACCAATAATCTGAATGGTCCGAATGGGAGTAGGTGGTGGAACAGACCCCGAAGAAGCCTCACCATGAACTGGAGAGGAAGGCGGTGCATGATCTGCTGGAACTGAATCAACAACGGGGATGTCATTCAGCAACGGCTTTGCTCTTGGCTTCTTCTTGCGTGGCTCGGAAAGAGGCAACTAATGCAGAACGGGCTTGAAACCATCTCTTTTAGCTGCACTCCTGGTGCATCGACGTAGAGAAGAATCAACCAAAGGAGTAATCTTTCTTTTCACACTCTTCTTCCTGGCCTGTTGAGCAGAGAAAGCAAACTAATCATCCAATACAGAGGAACTGGCCGGCAACACAGGCATAGAGGACTGGCTTGCAACATTGCTGTTAGGCAAGGATGGAGAAGGAAACAGAGACCTTGCAACTGGGCGACGAGCTGAATCCACGTTCAAGTTAGTAGAGACAGATTCAGAATCCCCAATCACGACAGCCCAAGACTTCTTAGGAATATAAACCGGCTGAAATTGAGGTAGGCTGACCAGGCGAGGGACCTCCGTGGCAGTACCAAACTGGAGCATGGAGTCAAAAGCCCTTTTCCAAATCATTTCTGGAGGGAGAATGGGCCCATAAACCAGTCGAGCCATACCAATCACAATGTCTGCATGTTGAATAACGGGCGGCTGGTAAGGAACAACGGCAAGAGCATTGTCCTCCGGAGGCAGATCTTCCTCCACTTGGGGCACAATCACATCATGCAGATGATCATGTAGAGGATCAACAATCAGAATATCTTCAACAGCATCCACCTGCTCAACAGAGTCCGAAGCAACATGCTCATCAATGACCATAGACTCCTAATCCTGAGCAACAGGGCCAGCTTCGTGAGCATCAACAAGATCATCAGCTTGCCAGCCCCAACCCGCATGATTGTGCTGCTCATCCATAGGCGGTGGGGGCAAGGGGACATCGTTCCAACCCAGAGCTGGAAAAGGTGGCAGAGCAAATAAGTGGGGATCTTGAACAAACTCCCCAGGCAGAGGGTGAGCATTGCCATTGAGGGGCATCGGATCTTTGTCCTGCGGCACCTGCTCAGTGAAATTAGCTCCAAGAATATAACATGGAGCAGTCCAAGAAACCTTAGCGCCTCCCCAAGCAGCATAATCCGAGAAAACCACATCATGGGGGACAAGTATATCCTCAGGAAAAGACGCAAAAACCACAGAGCGGACAAGATACGGATCATCACTAATCCAATGATGGAACTTTCCAAACGTGTTGACCGCAGCACTAAGATTTTCAGTGTTTCGAAGGTCAAGGGGGACCCTTAAAAACATTAAGCAACCCTCTCTAAAGCCCTGAACTCCACGGAACCCTTCAGCATGGTCATGCTTCATGAAACGAACAAATCTATCATTACCAAGATCTTGCGGCGACAGCTGAATCAAGGCAAAGCGCTCGCCCGCATCTCTGACCTCAAACAAACCAACCCCAGAGATCCAAGATTGAGCAAAGCGGACATGAAACCCCAACTGATTAACAAGATTAACAACTTCCTGACGAACCTGACCAATTTGACCATGGGGCAGAGCTGGCATGACTTCAGCAATCATAAAGGACTCATGACGGCGCACAATCGGCGACGCAGGGGTGACGAAGGTCCGAGGAAGACGATGCTCGCCACCATCGATGATGTGATGCCCCACCGGGACATAGCGATCTGGGTCCAGCTCAAAAACTGCCATTGGCGAAGCACTAGGCTGCGGCAATGAATGCAGAGGAAGCTCAGGCGGTGGAGGCGGTGTTTTCGGTGGTGAGGTAGAGGGCGTGCAGGGTTTAGGCGATGATCATGGTGATGTGACCAGGGGGCAGGCTATTGGTGGAGTCAGAGCGCGCCGTTCGGGGCAGGAAGGCAAGACCGAAATAGGGGGACTCTTCTGTTTCCAAACCAACCCATTTTCAATAGCAATCCTCTCGCAATCCCTCCTGGAGTGGCCCACAACCCCACAAGCCACACAGAGAGCAGAACTAGGGCAACTCACTGATAAATGGCCCTTGACAGAGCAAATCTGACATGTCACAATTTGGTCCACCATGTCATCGACCATGGCATTAAAATTCTCATTAGCTTCCTGTGAAGATGGAATACGAAACCCGGATAGAGAATCCTGCCTACCAAAACACGGGGGCGGAAGACGCGTCGGAGATGGGCCAGAAAAATCCTCAGATTGCGGGCTGCATGCCTCTTCAGGGCCCACAGAAGAGTGGGCCAAAGTAGACTGTGACGAGAGAGCCACCAGCCCAGGCCAGAGACTGGGGAGCCCAAAGCCTCAAGATTTGAAGCACCGGAAATCCCTCCCGAAGTTCTAGGGGAAGCAACAGAAGGAGGTGATCGCTTCGGAATGGACGCCACTGTTTCGAACGTGATGGAGGGAGAGGCCACCGTCCACTAGAGTTCCACCGGCGGCGGAGGATGAATGACAACACGCTCATGATCAGAGAGAGGGTACCCAGCAATTGGAGCCACTTCAATACATTCTTGGGTAGCAGGATAACGATAACCGCGACAGGCCTCATAATTTTGAAACATAGCAAATGACAGCTTCTTCCTGACTGAATTAGCCGAACGAATGGCAGACTTAGAGGGAGGTTTATGCATAGCAATCATACCAAGGGCAGCCCTACGCTTGGAGGGACTAACCAAAATCCATTCAGCATCGCACTCCTTTTTCCAAATCTTAAACTCACGCCACCAATTAGGACCCCCTTTTCCCCAGAGATGAAAGCAACATTTGAATTGTGGGCATGAAAAGGATCTGAGATTGACAACATGAAACCCAACAGAATGGCATGAGACCGTAAAAGAGAAGACCTTATCCTTGAGAAGTTGAACAGAAAGATCAATCGCTGAACCCCCAGTTGCAGCCTCTAGGGCCGCAGCCACAGAATCAATATCATGCCGAAAAGCATGCCTACTAAAAGAGACAACTAGAATGGAAGGACGAGAACCCTCCATCGGATGAATGGAAAGACCAGAGGACCAAAAAACCTCATCAGCGAAAGCCAAACCTTTAGAGAAATCCAGATCTAGAGTGGAGCCCCCATGAGATCCCATTGAGATGGGGGTCAAGATGGAGAGGAGATCACACCACGTTGAATGGGTGGAGAAAGGCTTGAATCCACCGGAGAACCACAGAGATCCTAGGGGAAAACCCTAGAGTCGCCATAGAGAGGTGGAGTCGCCATACTTCAGCACTTGGACCAGCAGAAGGGTTGAGATTCCAATCATCACCCCAAAACAGAGAAGTTTGATACTTGATGATTGTTTTGAGATATGGAGATAGTGATATAAAAGTTGTGCTAGTTGGGTAGTTGTGAATTTGAGGAATACTTGTGTTGAAGTTTGCAAGTCCCGTAGCATGCACGTATGGTAAACGTTGTGTGACAAATTTGAAACATGAGGTGCTATTTGATTTTCTTTCTTATGAGTGGCGGTCGGGGACGAGCGATGGTCTTTTCCTACCAATCTATCCCCCTAGGAGCATGCGCGTAATACTTGGTTTTTTATGACTTGTAGATTTTTGCAATAAGTATATGAGTTCTTTATGACTAATGTTGAGTCCATGGATTATACGCACTCTTACCCTTCCATCATTGCTAGCCTCCTCCGTACCGTGCATTGCCCTTTCTCACATTGAGAGTTGGTGCAAACTTCACCGGTGCATCCAAAACCCGTGATATGATACACTCTTTCACACATAAACCTCCTTATATCTTCCTCAAAACAACCACCATACCTACCTATTATGGCATTTCCATAGCCATTCCGAGATATATTGCCATGCAACTTTCCACCCTTCCGTTTATTATTACACGCATCATCATTGTCATATTGCTTTGCATGATCATGTAATTGACATCGTATTTGTGGCAAAGCCACCATTCATAATTTTTCATACATGTCGCTCTTGATTCATCGCAATCCCGGTACACCGCAGGAGGCATTCATATAGAGTCATATCTTGTTCTAGTATCGAGTTGTAATCTTTGAGTTGTAAATAAATAGAAGTGTGATGATCATCATTAATAGAGCATTGTCCCAGAATAAAGAGAAAGGCCAAAAAAGGAAAGGCCAAATAAAAAAAGAAAGGCAAAAAAGCCAAATAAAAAAATACAAAAGGGACAATGCTACTATCCTTTTTTCCACACTTGTGCTTCAAAGTAGCACCGTGATCTTCATGATAGAGAGTCTCTTTTTTTGTCACTTTCATATACTAGTAGGAATTTTTCATTATAGAACTTGGCTTGTATATTCCAACAATGGGCTTCCTCAAATGCCCTAGGTCTTCGTGAGCAAGCAAGTTGGATGCACAACCACTTAGTTTCTTTTGTTGAGCTTTCATACATTTATAGCTCTAGTGCATTCGTTGCATGGCAATCCTTACTCCTTGCATTGACATCAATTGATGGGCATCTCCCTTGACCATTGATTAGTCACGTCGATGTGAGACTTTCTCCTTTTTGTCTTCTCCACATAACCCCCTCGTTATATTCTATTCCACCCTTAGTGCTATATCCATGGCTCATGCTCATGTATTGCGTGAAAGTTGAAAAAAGTTTGAGATTACTAAAGTATGAAACAATTGCTTGGCTTGTCATCGGGGTTATGCATTCTTGTGAGACGAAAATGGAGCATGACCAAACTATATGATTTTGTAGGGATGAACTTTCTTTGGCCATGTTATTCTGAGAAGACATGATTGGTTAGTTAGTATGCTTGAAGTATTATTATTTTTATGTCAATATATTAAACTTTTGTCTTGAATATTATAGATCTGAATATTCTTGCTACAATAAAGAGAAATACATGATGAATATGTTAGGTAGCATCCCACATCAAAAATTCTGTTTTTATCATTTACCTACTCGAGGACGAGCATGAATTAAGCTTGGGGATGCTGATACGTCTCCAACGTATCTATAATTTTTTATTGTTCCATGCTATTATATTATCAACCTTGGATGTTTTATATGCATTTATATACTATTTTATATGATTTTTGGGACTAACCTATTAACCTAGAGCCCAGTGCCAGTTATCAAACGGAGTCCAATTGACCTGAAACTTCACAGAACTTATTTTTGGACCAGAAGAAGCCCACAGAGTATCGGAGATGGACCAGGAGAGTCTCGGGCTGCCCACGAGGGTGGGGGCGCGCCCACCCCCCTGGGCGCGCCCCCCTGCCTCGTGGACAGCCCGGAGGTCCACCGATGTACTTCTTCCTCCCATATATACCCATATACCCTAAAAACTTCGGAGAGCACAAGAGATCGGGAGTTCTGCTGCCAGAAGCCTCCGTAGCCACCGAAAACCAATCTAGACCCGTTCTGGCACCCTGCCGGAGGGGGAATCCCTCTCCGGTGGCCATCTTCATCATCCCGGTGCTCTCCATGACGAGGAGGGAGTAGTTCTCCCTCGGGGCTGAGGGTATGTACCAGTAGCTATGTGTTTGATCTCTCTCTCTCTCGTGTTCTTGAGGTGATACGATCTTGATGTATCGCGATCTTTGCTATTATAGTTGGATCTTATGATGTTTCTCCCCCTCTACTCTCTTGTAATGGATTGAGTTTTCCCTTTGAAGTTATCTTATCGGATTGAATCTTTAAGGATTTGAGAACACTTGATGTATGTCTTGCGTGGGATACCCGTGGTGACAATGGTGTATTCTATTGATTCACTTGATGTATGTTTTGGTGATCAACTTGCGGGTTCCGTGACCTTGGGAATCTATGCATAGGGGTTGGCACACATTTTCGTCTTGACTCTCCGGTAGAAACTTTGGGGCACTCTTTGAGGTTCTATGTGTTGGTTGAATAGATGAATTTGAGATTGTGTGATGCATATCATATAATCATGCCCACGAATACTTGAGGTGACATTGGAGTATCTAGGTGACATTAGGGTTTTGGTTGATTTGTGTCTTAAGGTGTTATTCTAGTACGAACTCTAGGGCTGTTTGTGACACTTATAGGAATAGCCCAACGGATTGATTGGAAAGAATAACTTTGAGGTGGTTTCGTACCCTACCATAATCTCTTCGTTTGTTCTCTGCTATTAGTGACTTTGGAGTGACTCTTTGTTGCATGTTGAGAGATAGTTATGTGATCCAATTATGTTATTATTGTTGAGGGAACTTGCACTAGTGAAAGTATGAACCCTAGGCCTTGTTTCAACGTATTGCAATACCGTTTATGCTCACTTTTACCATTAGTTACCTTGTTGTTTTTATATTTTTTCAGATTACAAAAACTATTATCTACTATCCATATTGCACTTGTATCACCATCTCTTCGCCGAACTAGTGCACCTATACAATTTACCATTGTATTGGGTGTGTTGGGGACACAAGAGACTCTTTGTTATTTGGTTGCAGGGTTGCTTAAGAGAGACCATCTTCATCCTACGCCTCCTACGGATTGATAAACCTTAGGTCATCCACTTGAGGGAAATTTGCTACTGTCCTACAAACCTCTGCACTTGGAGGCCCAACAACGTCTACAAGAAGAAGGTTGTGTAGTAGACATCACTGATCGGCCTAAATTGGGTTACCTTTTCCGGTGTGTTAACCTTTGGAATCATAACGATCGCAGTATCGTTCCAACCAGCTGGTATAGTACACGTATTGATGGCTTGTAGGACCTCCTCAACTAGATCATCCCCTAACATAGGCCAAAATCTTTTATAGAAGATAGCATGAAGTCCATCTGGTCCTGTAGCTTTTAAGTCCCCAATCTCAAACAGCGCCTTACGAACATCTTCAGCAGTATAAGGGGCAAGAAGAGCATTGTTCATTTCAGTCGCCACTCTCCTACGAACTAGGGACAAAACCTCTTGATTTGGATGTTGGACTTCTGACATGAAGAACTTTGAAAAATAATCAGTAATGTTATTCTTCAGCTCCTTACCTTCTCTCCAAATCCCAGAATCATCTAAAAGTTTCTTTATATTATTTCTCTTTTTCCTGTGTGTGGCTGTGTTATGGAAAAACGACGTATTATGATCCCCGTGCATCAACCAGTTTGCACTACCTCTTTGTAGCCAGAAAATTTCCTCTTGGTCCAATAGGTTCTCAATTACCACAATAATCTCCTTCTGTCGGCAGCGTGATTATGTGTTCAAGGGACCACGCCTCAGTCTCTCTAACTATTTTTTTAATTTATTAATTCTCCACTTCGGGCCCTTGAGAGTTACACGATCCCAAGCGTGCAAATCGGCATGCACGACTCTCATTTGATCAACTAGTGAAGGGACAATACCTGCTAACTTTGCTTTTTCCCAAGAAGCCTTAACAATTTCAGTGACAATCTCTTCCTTTAACCACCTAGCTTCAAATTGCTTCACGCGCCCCTCTGGTCGTCTGAAAATATTGTCATCCAAATAATCCATGTCCAAGACCAGCGACCGATGATCAGAATGAACATGTTCTTCATTAATCACCGCGGCACGAGGAAATTTATGTGCCCACCCCACATTGCAAACTGCCCGATCAAGACACTCTCGAATTTCACCTCTACTCCAAGTAAAAGGATCGCCCATGTAACCTAAGTCCTCCAGCCCACAGTCCATAAGGCATTCACGAAAATCCCCCATCATTCCATTTGGTCTCGCATTACCGCCCTCTTTTTCCGAGGAATATAAAATTTCATTAAAATCCCCCAAAACCACCCAAGGGTGGTCGCCCTTCCTATGTAAATTCCGAATATCATCCCAAGATAAATGACGTTCGTTCCAGTTCGGATGACCATAAAAGCTCGTGAATCGCCACTGTACACATCCTCATACATAAACAAAACATCAATAAAATAAGATGATACATAGTTCAACTCGATTTTATTCGACTTATGATAAAACATTACAAGGCCATCGGCCCGACCATCACTTTCCACTATAAACATAGAATCAAAATTTAAAACACGACGTAGCTCATCGGCATTACATTTATTCAAATGAGACTCGGAAAGAAAAATTAAATCTGCCCTTGTGCGCCCCTGTAGGCCCAAGAGCTCGCGAACTACCGTGTGGGAGAGCATACCATGGCAGTTCCATCCTAAGATTTTCATTTGGCACGGCGGACCTCCTCCTCGGAGGCCGCCGATGCGCCATTTTCGCCCTTCTCTTCTCCAACCGATTCCACCACTTACTGTTCATACTCCTCTGCATATGCCCCCCCCCCTATCTTTTATTTCATGGATATGCCCCTCATATCTCACCAACCATATTTACTAGTAGAACGCCCGTGCGCTGCCACGGGCTACACGGGCTACAATATATACAAGTATAAATGAAACAAACAAATGATTATGTAATCTTCAAGATCGAACTTCTTTTTCCCTCATAAGTCCTAGCGTGTTTGGACATCAAACGAGTGCCCAACGGGCTTCCCCAAATCCAACCATTCAGACAGCCTGGGCTCCCTCAAATCCTGCCCATATATGGGGGGGGGGGGACAAATACGACTTTCCGGACTATTTTCACGTTATCTTCAACACAAGGTCCCACAACAACCTCATCCCATGACACACCCTTCATTTTTTCTACCGGACCCTCCCATTCCCGCTCAGTTTCCTGCCATAGCGGGACATTTCTCTCTAGAGCCCTCTTTAAAATTGGACGACACTCGCCTTCTCACCTTTAAAAATGGTGTTCTCTCTCTCCTTCACACCATACTTCCCCACAAAACGCCAAGGAGGAGTCCCCCGCCAACTCTCTGGC
>NC_041382.1:731667375-731681526 GCF_002162155.2 Triticum dicoccoides
GCCAAGAAGGCAGATCCGATGCCTCCCGAGACATTGTCACGTTGTAACATACAGTTGAATGTCGTGCATTACCATGAAACAGAAATACCCATAGTGTTCGTTACTATCTCTTGAAGGAACCAACCAATGCATTTACTCTTCTATCCTATCCAAAAATTCTATGACTTGATACAAAAAGTATGAACCGCTCGATCATGCAATTTGTTGCAAAGCCATCTCTAATGAAATGCAATTTTCCGTATTTTGCAAATTATTCCGCTGAATAGGCCAACCCCAACCCCCAACTCACTCACTCTCAACTGACACTCTGATCACAAAATCCATTAACTCGTGTTCTAAGTGAGCCAGTGATGCAATAAAATAATATATTAGGGCCATGGCTTACTGTTTTTAGGGTAAAAAACATAAACTCAATCTATTAGTCAGTATAACCAGTCATGTTTTGAACAAATACTACATAGGTTTTCACTCCGGTCCTTTAGTATTTGCACTTTCTCATTTTTTAACACAACAATGCGGCTCTGGTTTATAGATGGTGTAAAACTTGGGGTTAATAATCTAATAACACCATGTTGGTTTTGTTCATTTAGCATTAAAGCATCGCACTACAAAATGAACACTACAAGCGCCCCTTGAAGACAAGAAGTTTTTCTACCAATCCAATTCTTGTAGGCATGTTGACATATTCCATTAGCAGCAACCAATTCATCATTTCACGTTCGCAGGAACGCTTTCTCATTCTCACAAGATTTTTGAATCATTCTTCTGTTCTCATCAAGGGATTTCATTTTTTTCATGTAAACCTACTTCCTTCTTCAAAGTCTAGGAAGAAGAACACGAGTCAGAATGTAACTTCATGAAATTCAAACTGAAAATAACAAGATGCCACTTTTAAAATAACACCTTGATCGTCAATTGGCCCTTTTGATGGAATGCATCACTGGTTTCAGCCATTGAGTCCATATTGGAACACACTTGCTTCCTTGCGGCTTTCATTCCATTAATCTCTTCAATGAAAAAAGATAATCTTCATTCAAAGAAATGGTCTCGTGTTCGATATTATTCAATTTTTTCATGAGTCGTGATCTACAACATCACAATAGTTTTAAGATAAGATGATAGATCAAAAACCATAATAATCTAACACGAGAAAGGGGATATAGTTGCCTGCACAAAATTATTATGAACTCCTCAAATTATTCAACTGAATTTGCCTTATTCAACTACCGAAGAATTGAGCATCCATTGTCTAGACCATTTCTCTTATGAATACAGTTGTGTACTTCTTCATCTCAAGATTGCCTTCTCAACCATTATTCCGCTAGATTTCTCTGCCAGCATTTTTGTTCAAATGTGCAAGCAAAATAAAATTTGAATTCCACGAATATAAAAATATTAAAATTTACAATAACTACGTTTAATACCTAAATAAGAGAGAGGTAAGAAAGTATCAGGTTAAATGCCATTAAACCTCAAAATCAATTGAACCAAGATTCAAGAAACATGATATAGTTTGCAAGCGATTATACATAATTTCTGCTTTTTTATAGCATGGTGCACACAAGCAACATAAACCAATGGAGACCAATCCAATACCTCCCTGAATTGTTTGGCTTTCTACAGAGGCCAATCTAATACCTCCCTGAACTTTTTAGCCAAGCACTGCTAGCCTCTTTCCCTTCATCCATATCACCCTGCAATGTAACAAACCCCATTGGAAAAATTAGATGTATTCGAAAATCAAAATGCGAGCAATTAGAATTTAGCAATGAACGATTAGGTACTGCAGAATATAATGTTGTTGTCCATTACTACAGTATAGTACCATAACAACACCTTAAGTTAGGCTAAAAATAGAGGAAATGCAGCATCAATGCTATCGTCGACAATCAGGCTTCAGAACAAGAACTGCAAGCGGCCTAACACTACTAATCAAATGCATCAAGGGAAATTAAATTGACTGTGATATAGGTACTACTTACAGGATAAAAAGGTACTACTTCCAGGATAAATTGCATAATGTTAAATGTTTTCGTATCCATCATCCATAACCTACATCAGCGCAAAAAGGAAAAAAAATGCTCAACATTCCACTAAATGCTGCAACAGAGTATCTTCTCCATGGTTGCTCCACAACCTGCATTTATCCATAAGAATCACGGTGAAATAGCCAGCCCAACACCTCCATTAGCCAACTTTTTTAATGGCAGAAATTAAAAATTACGACTATGTTGACAATGCTTCCCCAAACACCGTGCTGTTGCCTATATGTAAATATGGCCTCGTCACACATGCTTGCAGTATGTTTATCTAGACACATGAATGGTCCTCGGTACACCGCACACCCACCATTACCAAGTCACTGAACCCCTACTAAACTCACAGCCTCGTGCGCATTATCCCGCCACCACGAGCTCTACTGCCGCAAACAGCGGAGAGAGGAGAATGGGAACGACACAGAGAGAAAGAGAGATGAGAAAGTTGAGAGCAAAGAGTGTGGGAGATGAGCATGGTGGGAATCATGGAGGTGATGCTTTCTAGTAGGAATCGTGGCAACGCACGAGCAATGTCGGGTGTCCCTGTAGATTAAGCATATTGTAGTTCCAAGAAACAACATAGCTGCTATTGTTATTTATGTAGATATTTCTTAGAACAAGAACTTTATTAGTGCGGCGGTGAAGCTATAATTTGGCTTTCTTGGACATAGTACCTAAGGAATATGATGTGCAACTTGTCAAAGTGTTATTGTACTGTAGGTTTCAATCAGGCTTGTAATGTCTATTTGTTCTTAGCAATCGGCAGTGATGCACTGCTTTGAACAACTTCCTTTTGTCAATATTTCTGCCATAGCTATTGAATCCTTTTGAACTTCATCCACAACCAGCCTGTTATAGAAGATCATCCAGCTTGATATACTTATTCGTACACACATCAGAAATTGTTGTAAACCTGAGTTAGAACTAAAAGAAATGAAAAATAAGGGATACCTCTAGTTGGACTTTGAACCTTTGGGAGCTAAACCTACAGGTGCTTCCCGGCCCGCATGTGGCACTGAAGGAGAATATTGGGGAGGTCGATCGTGCCCATGGGAACTACGGTGGTGCATGCCATGCGGTCAGATCGAGAAGCACATAGACACAAAAGGAACAAGCCCTAGCCTGAGCACCGACCTTGAGCAACTCGTCGTGTACGCCTCTCACCAGTCGGCACCACCGTGAGGTGTGTAGGGCGGTGATCCTTTCCATGTCTCCAAGGAAAGAGCTCCATCTCCCGAACCAATCTGCTGCTGCACCCCGCCACCACCGTGTTGTTGCTATGACCCCGTTGTTGATGCGAGGCCAAGGGACACACGCCTAGAGGCACGCAACACACAGGAGGCATGGTGTATGGGGTTGTGGGAAGGTTTAGGGAGAGGGGCGACACGGAGGTCGAAGGAGGGGGAGGGCATCGGGGTGGTCACATTAGAGACGAGGCACCAGGTTTGTTCTGGACACGAGGGAGGGAAAGAGTTCTGGTGAAGAATGGAAACTGCAATTTGCCGTGATGTGTTTCCATGCAAACTATAAAAAAGAGTTGGGTTCGTTTGAAAAAAAAAGAGGTGAGGGAAGGCTTTGATCGGTGGAGGCTTTTATCGATTGATGAGGCAACGAAGCGAAGCAAAATGAGTAGAGATATTGGTTGTTATTAGTAAAGGCAGGGACCGATGCGTTAGGAAAGTTAAGATTTGGAATTGATTGCCATGAAACTAGATTTTATTATTTGACAACGGGCTATCGGTTCCTGCCCGTTTGTAACGTGCCTGGTTAAGAAAGTTTGGAGAGGTAAGGGAAGTTCTTATTGGGAGGGTGAAAAGACCGACCTGAGAAGATAGTGGTGGGAGATGAGACGAAAATAAACCAGACGAAATAAAATCGGACGAAATAAAACTGTGGACACGCAATTCCATCAACTGCTTCATTAGAAATAGAGATTTGGATATATGTCCCTATTAGTATTGCTAGAAGTATATATTCCGTATATGGGAATAACTGACGGTAGATGGAGTAGCACACTGCTGCTGCATACCCACTGACATAGAAACTTGTGAACTTTAATCCGATCCCCTGTTTTCTGCATTTTAACTTTTGTGACAAAGTCAATGATTCATGTGTTCGATAAGAGAAAAAACTTATGTTGGTTTGATTGAACATAGCACTCTTGTTAGAATTAATCATAGTCACCATCTCTTGATTGCATGGGCTTAATTTCATTCTAATGCTAGTTTTGGACCGAAAGTCCTCTTCCAGTCAAACTTTGACAAACTTATTTTTGGAGCATTGACTTTGTTCTTTTCTGCCATGACTTCCGCGAATGTTCTTTGATGATACATTTTTTTAAAGGCTTTCATGATACATTTTTGCAAACACAAAAAGTATTATCAAAGTTTACCAAAAAATTCAGAATTTTTTAAAAAGCATTTGAGCTCGGTAGCAAATACTCCATGTCCGTTTTGGACTCCCACTCGGTGTACGGATTTTTTTCCCATTGTCAACCAGAAATTTGGAAGACAAAGTTTCAAATTTCAGATCATTTTTTAGGGATACTGAGCCCAATTTATAAATAGCAATGGTTAGGTAAATATGGACATAATTCACGCTCCTAGAATCAGATTGACATTATGTTTTATATAGATAACAAAGTTTTAGGTAAATAAACAATAGTTATTGACATATACATACAAGCCCCTCAAGAAAAAATACAAGTTAGTATACGAGCGTTGCAGTGAACAGATAAAATAACTAAAATACATGTGTGCAAAATATAAGTATAGTATAATCCACCACATGTTGATGTTCATCTGTGATATTCTGTGCATACATATACTTCCTCTATTTCATAATGTAAGACGCTTTTTGACACTATAATGTCAAAAAACGTCTTACGAGACGGTGGGAATACATATTATTGCTAATGTCGATGACGGTGCCCGACGATATATATTCACAAGTAGTATGGCCACGCTGAGTCGGTGTCCGTGAACCGGGCAACAGCCGTGGGCACGTCGACCGAATGGATGGTCGACTGAGCCGCGAAGGGAGAAAACAGCGGGCCGCACGGGAAGTAAATTTCGTCCATCGACATAGCGTCCGTGCTCCGGGGGAGTCCGCCGCCGGCCCGCATCGGATCACTCAAGTTGATCGCTTCCACGGGCAGCGACGACGACGACGAAGACGGAGCTGCAGGTGCCTTCACGGGAGCAAATGGCGAGCGGCACAAGATCTCCGCCACCGTCGTCTCATCCAGGCCCATGCTCACGTCCAGCAGGGTCGGCGTACGCCCGCCGACCGGATCACTCGGGCTCGCTCTTACGACCGGCGGCGGTGAGGATGAGGACGATAGACCTGCAGGCGCAGCTCCGCCGATGACCATGGCGAGGCACGAGGCCATGACGTCGTCGTCCAATTTGGCGCGTTGAGGATCGAAATGACCGCTCCTTGTCGTGTGCTTGTTCCCACCGATAGATTCCCTGGGAAGCATTACTTCTTGTTGGCACTTGTGCTCGTTCACGTAGGTGACCTGGAACATGGGACGCCGGCCGCCGCTGGTATCCTGCTGCTGCACCGTCTTCTTCGCCCTGCAACCGCGGTCATGGCTAAACATGCATTTGTAGTAGCACCTGCACGCGTATACACGGACCTCATGGTTCAGTTAAGAACGGGTACGAAGACGTCCTCTCATAATTAGTGTGTGATGAGTAACCGAAGACAAAGGGCATGCTGAAACTTGTGATAAATCCCGCAAAAAAAAGAAACTTGTGATAAAATACAGCTCTTATTTCATCATTTGAAAAGTCAGGTTGCTCGGCATGTGTACGGTGAACTAGTAGATATCTGGGATAACAATAATGTTGGTCCTACCAATCAAAATCCTCCACATCAGCTTGCTTGTAAAAGTTTTAAGTAACCTTTTGTAGATGTAGCATTACCCCTGAGTCTGCAAAGGTGTTAATATATGGAGTTGAGTTTTTAATGTTCTCGAGAGAGTTTAGAGTACCAGGGAGTGAGGCAATTTGATCTACAAATCTTCAAAATTGAAGTATGAAAATTAGAGATCCAAAGCCTCCCTTTACTTGTTGGCTTTCACCTCATACCCGATTTATTTATTTGGGTGTGTCTAGGGCACATCTAGATGTGCTCTAGTTATTGCACATCTAAGTGAGTGAATCAAGCATAAAGAGAAAAAGAAAAAAGGGAAAGAAAATATTCACACGAATCTCAATGTAAGATCAATGACATATGACTTAGATGTGCAATACTTATGGCACATCTAGATGTGCTTTAGCAAAACTCTATTTTTATAGTAGAAAAATGCTAGTTCTAGAATCTTGCTCGTTCTTGCCCTTGTTTTTTTTTCCTACAAGGGGTTTCCATGTAAATCTTGTGTGTGTCCCTTATTTTGGTGTCCTCCTGTCATATTTGTTGTTAGTCAAGTTCTTTCTTGTTATTGATGCCTGTTGCTCAAGTTTGGTAGAGTTTAGTTGTGTCGATATTGAATTTATGAAATATGCATGAGTTTTAAAAGTCAAAAGCTGTCTCTAATTGACCATGGTTATAAATATCAACTTCCACAATGCAAAATTAGCATCATTCGATTCATCATAAAGTGTATTTTATATTTTATCTATTTATTATTTTAGATGTCGATAGCTTATTCTGTAAACACGGGCAAACATGTCTGCATTTGAAAACCCTAACATACACCATATTGTGGAAAGAGGGAGTATGTTGGTGACTATTTGGTGGAGACTAGTGGGTGAAAAACAAGGGGTGAGGCCCACGTGTGTGGTTGCTTTTTCCTTTTTGGATTCCCCCCTGCGCCCGATCCCAAATTACTCAAAGTTGCATAATTTTGAAGTTCAAAAATGCAAACATTAAATTGTTGAAAGTTCAAAATTTTGAAAGCTTGCAATTTCTGAAAGTTCAAAATTCAAAAGTTAAAATTTCGGATGTTTTTAAAGTTTCAAAAAAATTGAGGTGTGCACATCCCGTGAAGAATTCCTGGGTCCACTCATCATCATCCAAATGGACTGTATCCGCGATGATTAAGAGATGGCACCACGTAAGATCATTTGAGGTCTCAATTAATTAGCACTTCACCTTGCAAATTTTCTGTTCTGAATGTTCTTTTGCCCGTATTTTCTCCACTGGTAACCATCACTATGAGGCGAGGCTGTAATCTCCTTGCAGGTAACCCCGTTTTGTCTACCCTTCCTTGTAGGAGTAACCTCTTCTCCACCACTGCATTGTTCCATGCATGTAAACAGCAGCAGGGTGACAAATCACGTACATGTGGAAACATCAAAGACTAGCCAGGAAAGGTGACAGGCGGATAGGCCAGCAAAAAAAAGGCAGGTAGGCCAGCAGTGTACCAGATAGGAATATCATTTGTCGGAGTCGGCTGATCGATGCCACCCTCAGCGATGGTCGCCCCTGGCGCCGCCACTCTGCTACTGTCTCCCGACCTGAGCATGAACAGAGACACCATGAACACCCGGGAGAGCTCCTGGCTCATCGCGACGGCCGCCTCCTGCCCACGTCCGTCGAGGGGGCCGCGGCGCAGCAATGCCAGGAGCCTCGCGTTGAGATCGTGCCCGCCGACGAGCTCCTGCGATAGTTTTTCTATGGCCTCTTGCCCAGACGTCATCTCTTCAAACTGTGGTACTGTAGGTGATGGTCAGTTTGTGAGGTTGATATTGGTCCAGCCGAAGCCCGAAGGTGGTTATATAGGGGAGACGGACACCTACGTACGCTACAGCGATCAGTCACGCTGAGAGTCTGATCACCTCCGTATAAAACTCTGTGATTGCCACTTTGCCAGTCATCTGTGTCTGACGGTGGCGGGCATTTCATCGGTCAGACAAACGGATGCACTGATAGATTTTCTTTTCATTCTCCTTGAGATAGGCTGATCGGTGGGGCTTGATCTGGCATGGTAGGTGGCGTATGGACAAGAGAACCTACTAGTGAAAGTCACGCTACGAAAACTCACGTAATGCAAGTCATTCAATAATAGGCAAACTGGGGATGCCCACTGTAGACTTTTGTTTCCCTACTGTACAACATCTCTGCTATTAAGGGGACAATTTGGTAAATGCTGATCCAATCACATCTCCTTCCTTTCTTAGGATGCTGGATCTGCTGGGGAGACATGTGACACTCCCATAAAAAACAAATCAATCACCAATCAGAAAATGTCTCCAGCAGCCCCAACCGATTCACTATCACACATGACGAATCAAACTATCTACACTACCAAAAGAGACATAACGTCCCCATTTCGCTTAATTTTCATCCGCCTCAATTCCATGCTTAGCGCGCCAAGAAAACCAAGTGAAAACCGGCACACACACACCTTCTCCCTTCTATTTTCTGTATACTCTCTACTATTAAAGGGGAGGTGTGTACGTCGTTCATCCCCGAGCCCATCGGTCGAAGCATCTTCCCATGATGCTATTTCCTTTTACTGAGCGCAACCCCACCCAATTTGGTAAATGTTGATTCAATCACATCGCCTTCCTTTTTTTTATGATGCACTGACTTGTTTCCCCAATAGATCCACTGCCATAAAAAACAAATCGCTCATCAATCAAAAAATTGTCTCCAGCCGCCCCAACCGATTCACTACCATACACGGCAAATCAATCAATCTGACTGCCTAAAAAAGACATAACATTCTCATTTCGCTCAACCTTCATCCGCCTCTGTTTCATGCTTAGCACGCCAAGAAAACCATGGGAAAACCGGCACGCATGTCTTCTCCCCTCTATTCCCTCTACAATCTCTACTATTAAAGGGAGTTTATACATCGTTTATCCCCCGAGCCCCACCAATCGAAGGATCTTTCCACAATTCTTGATTTCCTTGTACTGATCTATGTTTTTTTACTGACCGCAACCCCACACAGTTTGGCAAGTGCTAATTCAATCCATCTCCTTCATTTTTTAGGATGCACTCATGTGTCTCCTCAACTCATCCACTGCCATAAAAAATAAATCAATCACCAATCAAAATTGTCTCCAGCAGCCCCAATCGATTCACTACTATGCACGGCAAATCAATCCATCCACACACCTAAATAAGACATAAAGTTCCCATTTCACTCAACCTTCATCCCGCTCCATTCCGTGCTTAGCACGCAAAGAAAACCAGAGGAAAACTGGCATGCACGTCTTCTCCCCTCTATTCCCCCTATAATCTCTACTATTAAAGGGTGTATATACGTCGTTCGATCCCCTGAGCCCCACCGATTGTAGGATCTTTCCACAATTCTCCATTTCCTGTTAATTCACTTACTGCAACCCTCACCTAGTTGTGCAATTTCTGATTCAATCACATTTCCTTCCTTTTTAGGATCCACTCACGTGTCTGCCCAACATATCCACGATCATAAAAAATAAATCAATCATCAATCAAAAAAAATCTCCATTAGTCCCAATCTTATTGACTATCATACATGACAAATCAATCTATCTACACTACCTAGAAAAGACATAATGTTCCTATTTTGATCAACCTTCACCCGCCTCCGTTCCATGCTTAGCATGCAAGAAAACTAGGTGAAAACTGACACACACTTATTCTCCCCTCTACTCCCTCTATAATCTCTACTATTAAAAGGGTATGTCGTTCATCCCACGACCCTCACCGATCGCAGGATCTTTCCATGATTCTCAATTTCCTTTTACTGACCGCAACTCCACCTAGTTTGGTAAGTGCTAATTCAATCACATCTCCTTCATTTTTAGGATGCACTTACGTCAAGCTGGCAATGGGAATTACCCATACGGGTATTGGACTCCCATCCCCATGATAGGCTCCCCACGTCTATCTCCATCCCTGTGCCCGCCTACGGGGATAAAAAAATCCCATCCCTGGCCCTGTCTGGTTTTCATCCCCGTGGGTAAACCCATATCTGCAATCAACAACAACACTCAACAACATTTTAACAAGAAAAAAATATTTCTACATAATAAACAACATGTAAGGCCATTTGGGGCCATGTGTTGTGGTTAGTTTAGGGTTTTCTTTGGGCTTCTTTGGGCCAAATAACGGAGATGGTAGAAATTTCCGTGGGTATGTGTGGAATTACCTAGGGTCTAATATTTTAGGGCTCACATATAAGGCCTTCATAGATAAGGCAAATAACGGGTACACAATGGTGGCGCCAGGCCCCAGGGAAGGCGGGCCATGGCCTGTTGCGTGACCTCAAATCTCTTTGTGTACCGTAGCATATAGGTCACTGTTTGACATTGTAGCATGCAGTCAGCTTGGGGCTGAAGGAAATATGCCCTAGAGGCAATAATAAAGTTATTATTTATTTCCTTATATCATGATAAATGTTTATTATTCATGCTAGAATTGTATTAACCGGAAACATAATTGTAGCGACCCGACCTCAAACGACCAAGTCTCTGTGCTTCAGTGCCATCCCTGGATCGGTAATGCTGACATACACAGTACTCGAGGATTTATAACAGAGTAGCAATCACACACTTATTACATCGAATGTCTCAAAAGAGAACTTATTACAGTAAATATGGCTTAAGGCCATCTAATACGATAACAGCGGAAGGCTTGGAAGATAAAGTGAGTTCATCAACTCCAACGACATAGCTGAGCTGCACGGCAATGACCTAACAAACCTTACTCCTCGTCTGAAAAGTCTGCAACATAATACGTTGCAGCCCAAAAATGGGTCAGCACATGGAATATGCTGGCAAGATAACACAGTAGAGCAAGAATAGAATAATGCTATCACTACATGCATATTTGGCTGGTGGAAAGCTCTATGGTTATAGTTTTTGAGAAAAGCCAAATTTTCCCTACAACAAAGGAATAGATTTTATTTAACTATCATGGTAGTTGAAACATCATTGAGAAGGTTCCTCCAACTCAATCCCAATTAAAGTAATTAACAACCCAACAATATTAGTTTAGAGTGATGAGATACTTAGGATACTCCAAGTATTAGATACTCAAGATGTCCATAACCGGGGACACAGCTAACCATGATTAGTTTATACATGTTGGGGATCGTAGCAGAAATTAAAAATTTTCTATGCATCACCAAGATCAATCTATGGAGTATTCTAGCAATGAGGGGAATAGGAGTGCATCTACATACCCTTGTAGATCGCGAGCGGAAGCGTTCAAGTGAACGGGGATGATGGAGTCGTACTCGCCGTGATCCAAATCACCGATGACCAAGTGCCGAACGGACAGCACCTCCGCGTTCAACACACGTACGGTTGGGAAGACGTCTCCTCCTTCTTGATCCAGCAAGGGGGGAAGGAGAGGTTGATGAAGATCCAGCAGCACGACGGCGTGGTGGTGGATGCAGCAGGATCCCGGCAGGGCTTCGCCAAGCACAAGCGGGGAGGAGAGGTGTTACGGAGGGAGAGGGAGGTGCCAAGAGCAAGGTGCGGCTGCCCTCCCTCCCTTCCACTATATATAGGGGCTAGGGGGGGCGCATGCCCCCTTGGAGATCCCATCTAAAGGGGGGGGGCGGCCCCTGGGGCAACGCCCCCCTTAGGGTTTCCAACCAGGGGGGCGCATGCCCCCTCAGGGGCAACGACCCCCTAGGGTTTCCAACCCTAGGCGCCTTGGGCCCTTGGGTGGGGCGCACCAGCCCATCAGGGGCTGGTTCCCACGCCACTTCAGCCCATTGGGCCCTCCGGGATAGGTGGCCCCATCCGTTGGACCCCCGGGACCCTTCCGGTGGTCCCGGTACAATACCGGTAACCCCCGAAACCTTCCCGCTGGCCGAAACTGGACTTCCTATATATAAATCTTTACCTCCGTACCATTCCGAAACTCCTCGTGACGTCCGGGATCTCATCCGGGACTCCGAACAACTTTCGGGTTACTGCATACTAATATCTCTACAACCCTAGCGTCACCGAACCTTAAGTGTGTAGACCCTATGGGTTCAGGAGACACGCAGACATGACCAAGATGCCTCTCCGGTCAATAACCAACATCGGGATCTGGATAGCCATGTTGGCTCCCACATGCTCCTCGATGATCTCATCGGATGAACCATGATGTCGAGGACTTAATCAATCCCGTATTCAATTCCCTTTGTCAATCGGTACGTTACTTTCCCGAGACTCGATCGTCGGTATCCTAATACCTTGTTCAATCTCGTTACCGGAAAGTCACTTTACTCGTACCGTAATGCATGATCCCGTGACCAACCCCTTGGTCACATTGAGCTCATTATGATGATGCATTACCAAGTGGGCCCAGAGATACCTCTCCGTCATACGGAGTGACAAATCCCAGTCTCGATTCGTGCCAACCCAATAGACACTTTCGGAGATACCTGTAATGTACCTTTATAGTCACCCAGTTACGTTGTGACGTTTGGCACACCCAAGGCACTCCTACGGTATCCGGGAGTTGCATAATCTCATGGTCTAAGGAAATGATACTTGACATTTAGAAAAGCTACAGCAAACAAACTACACGATCTTCGAGCTAAGCTTAGGATTGGGTCTTGTCCATCACATCATTCTCCTAATGATGTGATCCCGTTATCAATGACATCTAATGTCCATAGCCAGGAAACCATGACTATCCTTTGATCAACGAGCTAGTCAACTAGAGGCTCACTAGGGACGTGTTGTGGTCTATGTATTCACACATGTATTACGATTTCCGGATAATACAATTATAGCATGAATAATAGACAATTATCATGAACAAGGAAATATAATAATCATTTTATTATTGCCTCTAGGGCATATTTCCAACAATACACTCTGCAGAGGTTTGCACACTTTTCCCCACAAGACCCGATCTCCTCCGTTGGATTTCTCGCATTACAGGGTGTTTGAGAAACAGATGACCGAGACACAGTCTTTTCGAAGCATTCACTCCTTACTCCGGGTAGACCATACCAAACCTACATCCCACTACCTGCTGATCCACCTCTTCGGGAGCTTCACGCAACTTACTCAACTATGCTAGAGCCCATAATAGCTTGTGGCTGCACCTGGAAGTTTCTAGCATGAAAATATCCCAGTTCCCTTTGAGCCTGGGTGGCGGACCATAGGATTATCACACGGGTACTCCGGGATATCCTAGGACAACACTGGATTCCCCAGGTGCCCAACAAACAATCCACCTAGATGTGTATTCAAGTTGCCACCTTAAGTTAAACCATTAATTAACAATCCCACATCTATCATGGATTTCACTCACCCAAACCACGTCTACGAGCATAGCATAGCAATATAAGCAATACGTGGAAGTAACTCCCAAGGGTTTGAATATAACAGGGCAATAGGTTCTACCTCATCAACTACTTCCCAACCCACATGTTAATCACATCCTAACCATGCAATGTTTGAGGATTGGAACTAATGCATAAAAACTGGGTGATAAAGGGGTATGATCAAAGTGTTACTTGCCTTGCTGATGATCCGCAAAACCTAGGGACTCATAGTAGCACGCTTCGCACTCCGGGTGTTCTATCGCAAACAAATAAAAGCATACATAAGAAATCAAGCAAAGAAACATGGGTAAATCTCAAATAAGAAGATCTAACCAGAAAGTTCAACTTAAGAACTCCGGTTTGCGAAAAGAATCAAATCAAACGGAGCAATGAAACTCAAACGGCGAAAGAAACAAGATCTGTTTACTAATCTGGACTAAGGTCAATTTTACTTTAACAAAAGCTCGTTCAAGTTGGTTAAACGGAAAGAGGGTTTCGATACGAAGATCTAGGCGGTTGAATCGCCTGATTCCGATAAACGAGCGAAAAGATAAACTAAAACGAAAATCGGATCAGAAATCGCGATTGAAAATAATCGCGGAAAAATCTGAGAAAAAGAAAACTGACAAACAGGCTAACGAACAAGCGTTCGTTGTCTGTTACTAACGAGTAAACTCCGTTCGTTAAAACGAACGCACGGATGAACGTCCGCAAAGTAACTAAGCCCAGAAAAACCAGTGAACCGATCTAAAAAATGAACTAGGGTTTCTAAAAAAACCGGATCGGTTTTAAAAAAACCGGTGGCGGCAACGGCGCATTACCTCCGGCGAGGAGGGGTTGTGGCGGCGGGGAGGCGGGCTGCGGCGGCGGTGCGACGCGGCGAGGGGCGGCGGC
>NC_041382.1:731681600-731702366 GCF_002162155.2 Triticum dicoccoides
GTCCGGGGTATTTAAAGAGGGGAGGGGGCGTCTTGCAGGACGGGGCAAGGCGGCGGTCCGAGTCGGCAGCGGCGGTGGCGCGCGGTCTCCAGGAGGGAGATGGCGGCGCGGGGAAGGTCGGCCGGCGGCTAGGCTTCGGCCCAGCTAGCCACTGCGCGTTTTTTTATTTAAAAAATAATAATTCCGCCGAAACAAAAAATCCTAGAAAATAAAATAAAATTCTAAAAATGCCAAAACAAATATTCACCATCTAAATAAAATATTTAGAACGAGGTGAACATTTTCTTGGCCCTAAAATGCAACTTTGAAAAACGTGCAATTTTTCTAATTCAAATAAAATAGCAATAAACTCCGGATAAAAACAAATATTTGATTTTAATCTTTTTCCTCCAATATTTCCTTTACTTTGGAGAAGTCATATTATCTCTCATGTATTTTAATATGAAATATTTTCGAAGAGAAAAATAATTAAAACCAAAATCCTCGTTTCAATATTTGATAAAACTCAAATATTAAAACGGGGAAATCCCCAACTCTCTCCGAGGGTCCTTGAGTTGCTTAGGATTTCAAGGATCGCAAAAGGAAATGCAATAAAATTTGATATGCATGAATGATCTATGTATAACATTCCAAATTGAAAATTTGGGATGTTACAAACCTACCCCCCTTAAGATGAATCTCGCCCTCGAGATTCGGGTTGGCTAGAGAATAGGTGTGGGTGGTCTTTGCGAAGATCATCCTCTCGTTTCCAGGTGGCTTCATCCTCGGTATGGTGGCTCCCCTAAACTTTGCAAAACTTGATAACCTTGCTACGGGTGACTCGGCTGGCAAATTCGAGAATCCCGACTAGCTTCTCCTCATAGGTCAAATCACTTTCCAACTGAATCGCATCCAAGGGTACTGTATCTCTTAACGGTATATCAGCCATCTCAGCATGACACTTCTTCAGCTATGAAACATGAAATACATCATGAACTCCTGACAGTCCTTCAGGTAACTCCAACTTGTAGGCAACTTCTCCCATACATTCCAAAATTCGATGCGGTCCTACAAATATCGGGGCTAACTTCCCCTTAACTCCAAAATGTTTCACTCCTCGCAGGGGTGACACTCGCAGATAGGCTCTGTCTCCAATTTCATAGGTTATTTCCTTGCATTTCAAATCTGCATAACTCTTCTGTCTGGACTGAGCTATCTTTAGTCTATCTCTGATCAACTTAACTTTCTCTTCAGACTCTTTGATCAGATCTGGCCCAAACAATTGTCGGTCTCCGACTTCATCCCACATCAACGGTGTTCTGCACCTTCATCCGTACAGGGCTTCGAATGGTGCCATCTTCAAACTGGCTTGGTAGCTGTTGTTGTATGAGAACTCCGCGTAGGGAAAATTGTCATCCCAACTAGATTCATAATCTAGCGCACAGGCTCTCAACATATCCTCCAGAATCTGGTTGACTCTCTCGGTCTGTCCATCTGTCTACGGGTGGAATGTTGTACTGAACTCCAACCTTATCCCCAAAGTTTGGTGCAGCTGATGCCAAAACTTTGAAGTAAACTATGTCCCTCTATCTGATACGATGGTCCTTGGAACTCCATGCAGACATACGATCCTGGTCATGTATATCTTGGCCAACTTCACACTTGTATAGGTGGTTTTCACTGGGATAAAGTGAGCCACTTTGGTCAAGCGATCAACTACTACCCATATAGAATCATATCCTGATTTGGTTCTGGGTAATCCGGTGATAAAATCCATGCCAATTTTATCCCACTTCCATTCGGGTATCGGCATAGGCTGTAACAATCCTGCTGGCTTTTAATGCTCAGCCTTCACTCTCTGACATACATCACATACGGCTACATACTCGGCAATATCCTTCTTCATACCAGTCCACCAGAAACGTTCCTTCAAATCCAAATACATCTTGGTGTTTCTGGGGTGTATCGAGTATGGTGAGTCATGAGCCTCCTGAAGTATTAACTTCCTAATCTCTGAGTTATTGGGCACATAAACACGGTCCTCAAACCATAAGGTGTCGTGCTCATCCTCACGAAAACCTTTGGCCTTTCCTTCGCTCATTCTCTCTTTTATCTCGGCAATCTCTTTGTCCTCCTTATGAGCTTCTCAAATCTTTCCTAACAATGTCGACTGAACTTCCATTGTTGCAACAAAACCTCTAGGAACAATCTCCAATCGAAGTTCCCTGAGATCCTCTGCTAACTCCTTCGGCAATCCCGTGCTCACTAGGGTATTAGCATAACTTTTCCGACTCAAAGCGTCGGCTATGACATTGGCCTTGCCAGGATGATAGTGAAGCTTCATGTCATAATCCTTTTATAAGCTCCAACCATCTCCTATGTCTAAGGTTCAGCTCTTTCTGTGTGAAAATGTACTTCAAACTCTTATGATCCGTGTACACATCACAACGATTTCCAATAAGGTAATGCCTCCAGGTCTTCAATGCATGCACTACGGCAGCCAACTTCAAATCATGCGTGGTATAATTCAACTCGTGCGGTTTCAGTTGTCGCAAGGCATACGAAACAACTCTTCCGTCCTGCATAACCACACTTCCAAGTCCTAGGCGAGAGGCATTGCAATACACTTGGAACTCCTTACGTATATCCGGCAGAATTAGCACTGGGGCTATAGTCAAACGTTTCTTTAACTCCTGAAAACTTGCTTCACATTCTTCCGTCCATTTAAATTTGGTATCCTTCTTCAATAACTCCGTCATTGGCTTCGCAATCTTGGAAGAATTCTCAATGAATCTCTAATAGTATCCTGCGAGTCCAAGAAAACTATGGATCTCGCTAACTGAAGTGGGTGCCAACCATTCAGTGACTGACTGAACCTTGGTAGGATCTACTGCTACACCTTATCCTGATATAACATGTCCAAGGAATCCGACTTTCTTCAGCCAAAACTCGCATTTGCTGAACTTGGCATACAACTGATGTTCCCTGAGTTTCTCGAGAACTAACCGCAAATGCTCTTCGTGCTCCTCTTTGTTCTTCGAGTATACCATTATATCATCAATGAACACCACAACGAACTTATCCAAATATTCCATGAACACTTTGTTCATCATGCTCATGAAGTAGGCAGGGGCGTTAGTCAGTCCAAACGACATGACCGTATATTCGTACAACCCGTATCGTGTGGTGAATGCTGTCTTTGGTATGTCCTTCTCTCGTGTCTTCAGCTGGTGATATCCATATCACAGATCGATCTTTGAAAACACCTTTGCTCCTTGCAGCTGGTCGAACAAATCATTGATCATCGGCAGTGGGCATTTGTTCTTGATCATCACCTCATTTAACGCACGATAATTAACAACCATTCTTAGAGACTTATGCTTCTTCTCTACCAAAAGCACTGGGGCTCCCCATGGTGATGAGCTCCATCGAATGTATCCTTTCTCTAATAACTCCTTGATCTGTTTCTTAATCTCCTCCAGATCATTTGCGGGCATCCGGTATGGTCTCTTCGATATGGGCCCGGTGCCTGGCAATAGCTCTATCAAAAACTCAATGTCTTGATCCGATGGCATGCCTGGTAACTCTTCTAGAAAAACATCCGGGTAATCCTTCACTACAGGCACTTCCTCCTGAACAACTCCCGTGAGGGTATTCATTTGGCTACTTCTTGGCGCATGCCTAGATACATACTTGATCCTTTTTCCCTCAGGGGTGGTGAGACAAATTGACTTACTAACACAGTCAATGCTTCCTCCATACTTTGACATCCAGTCCATGCCTAATATCACATACAATCCTTGTGACTCCAAGATTATTAGGTCGGACGAAAAAACATGGATACCAATGGTTAGGGGTATCTGGTTGCACCATCGACTAGCCATATACTCTGCTCCAGGTGAATTTACTATCAGATGGGTCCTAAGGGTTTGGGTCGGTAGTCTAAACTTATCCATGAATTCCCTTGATATGTATGAATGCGATGCACCAGTATCAAAAAGAACAAGGGCGGTAAAGGACTTAACCAAAAACTTACCAATAATCGCGTCTGGCTGCTCTTCAACCTCCTCCACATTGATGTGGTTCACTTGTCCTTTGTTGAATGGATTGGGCTTCTTTCCAGCGCTCCCATTGACGTTTCCATTCTTTGCTTCAAGGCACTCCATGGCATAGTGTCCAGTCCTCCCGCACTTGAAACAAGTAACGTGGCTTAGGTCTCTCTTGGCGGGTGTGGCTGGATTGGGGCGGTTCTGATTGTTGCTTGCTCCATTCCCATTCCTTGGGCCTGTATGATTATGGTTACTTCCCCCATTGTGGGTGTGGCCTACATGGTTATGAACAAGTCCTCCCGAGTTCGGGGTTAGGCGAGGCTTCTGCTGAGCTCCTGAATTATACCTTCCTTGTCCATACTTCCTCTTACGGCTCTCAATCTGCTGCTGCTTCCCTTCAATCATAAGAGCCTTATCTACCAACTCCTAGTAGTTGTTGAATGTTGCCACCATCAACTGCATGCTCATCTCATCATTCAGCCCTTCCATAAACTTCTCCTGCTTTGCGGCATCTGTGGCCACATCATGAGGGGCATAGCGAGATAACTTGCTAAACTCATCCGCGTACTGAGCCACAGTACGGTTCCCCTGGCGTAAGTTGCGAAACTCATGCTTCTTCATACTCATAGCTCCAGTTGATACATGGGCTGTACGGAAAGCTTGCTAAAACTGATCCCATGTCATCGTGGCTATAGGGTAGGTGACAGTGTAATTCTCCCACCATGAGGCTGCTGGTCCATCCAACTGATGTGCGGCAAAACGCACCTTCTCAGCATCGGTACATCCTGCAGTGATTAACTCCCTTCCAATCATGCAGAGCCAATCATCTGCTACTATGGCCTCGGTGCTACTGGAAAACACCGGCAGTTGCAACCTTAGAAAGCGGGCTAAATTATCAACTGGTGGTGGTGGCGGCGGATTGTTGTTGTTGTTATTGTTGTTGCCTTGGTTCTGAACTAACAACTGCATCAGGGTATTCCGCTGCTGGATCAACTGAGTGAGCTCCGGTGGGAAGGTAAATCCGGGGTCACGACTCAGAGGCATCTGATGGGTTTAGAGGGGAGAGATTAGAATAGAATGAGGTCTAATGAGAAAAGCACTACCCGTATGCACATGAGACAAACACAAACATTTCACTCAATCAATCAAGCAAGGGCATACAATCGATCTAAGTATCGTTACAAAAGTGCTCGGACTATACTATTTACATGGTGGAATACTACTACTGATGTGGTGGTCTACTAAAAATATTCTTTGGTTGAAGACTCCATGATGTCTGCTCTATCTTCTTCTTCATAGTCATCATCGCTATTGTCGGGGTCTGAGTCGGTGTCTTCGATGATGATGTAGTCCTCCGGGCGAATCTCCTTGGGTTCTTCGTCTTCTCTTCCTGGTGCGGGGTCTCCCAAGAATATTGCTAGCTTCCTTTCTAGATCGTCATTCTTCTCCACCAGTATGACGATTTCCTCCTCATAATCTTCACGAGTAGCTTTAAGTTCTTCCTCCAGTTCCGTGATCCTAGTCATTGCCTTCTTTAGATCTATCATTCCTGCACACATCTGGTTCTCCTGACGACGAATATGTTGATTTAACTCCTGGATGAAAGCTGCAATGGATCTATCCTTCCTGGTGCTGATTATCTCCCATTGCTCGTCTTGGCGCCCGCAAATCTGATACATAGTATCCTTAAGCTCCTTATGATAAACTTCTCCAATGCGTCCCATGGTGATGTGAGCTGCCATACTCTTTCCTAGACTCCAGGTTGGTGCATCGAAGGAAAACTCTACGGGCTTTAGTGACTGGCGTGAATGTCCTTCCTGGAACTTGAACTTGAATCATCCATCGCTCCTCTTCTGGCAAGGTGGCGTTGTAAGTCCCGGTGAAGCTTGGTATTCCAATGTTCAGGTACCTAGTGACTTCTTTCAAGTGTCATCCAAAAGGTGTTTCTTCATTCGGTTCTGCAAACTTGTTCCTTGCGTCGACCATCCTAAAGAGTAGAAAATGGAGAGGAGTCAGAAATGAGAAGAGAATAGTGATCTAGGGCTTTAGCTTAGTGGTCGTGTCCTACACTCAGCGTGTGCTCTGATACCATCTTGTAGCGACCCAACCTCAAACGGCCAAGTCTCTGTGCTTCAGTGTCATCCCTGGATCGGTAATGCTGACACACACAGTACTCGAGGATTTATAATAGAGTAGAAATCACACACCTATTATATCGAATGTCTTAAAAGAGAACTTATTACAGTAAATATGGCTTAAGGTCATCTAATACGATAACAACAGAAGGCTTGGAAGATAAAGTGAGTCCATCAACTCCAACGACATAGCTGATCTGCATGGCAACGACCTATCGAACCTTACTCCTCGTCTGAAAAGTCTGCAACATAATACATTGCAGCCCAAAAATGGGTCAGCACATGGAATATGCTGGCAAGATAACACAGTAGAGCAAGAGTAGAATAATGCTATCACTACATGCATATTTGGCTGGTGGAAAGCTCTATGGTTATAGTTTTTGTGAAAAGCCAATTTTTTCCTACAACAAAGGAATATATTTTATTTAACTATCATGGTAGTTGAAACATCATTGAGAAGGTTCCTCCAACTCAATCCCAATTAAAGTAATTAACAACCCAACAATATTAGTTTAGAGTGATGAGATACTTAGGATACACCAAGTACTAGATACTCAAGATGTCCATAACCGGGGACACGGCTAACCATGATTAGTTTATACACTCTGCAGAGGTTTGTGCACTTTTCCCCACAAGACCCGATCTCCTCCGTTGTATTTCTCGCATTACAGGGTGTTTGAGAAACGGATGACCGAGACACAGTCTTTTAGAAGCATTCACTGCTTACTCCGGGCAGACCATATCAAACCTACATCCCACTACCTGCTGATCCACCTCTTCGGGAGCTTCACAGAACTTAGTCAACTATGCGAGAACCCATAATAGCTTGTGGCTGCACGCGGAAGTTTCTAGCATGAAAATATCTTAGTTCCCTTTGAGCCTGGGTGGCGAACCATAGGATTATCACACGGGTACTCCGGGATATCCTAGGACAACACTGGATTCCCCAGGTGCCCAACAAACAATCCACCCAGATGTGTATTCAAGTTTCCACCTTAAGTTAAACCATTAATTAACAATCTCACATCTGTCATGGATTTCACTCACCCAAACCACGTCTACGAGCATAGCATAGCAATATAAGCAATACGTGGAAGTAACTCCCAAGGGTTTGAATATAACATGGCAATAGGTTCTACCTCATCAACTACTTCCCAACCCACATGTTAAGCAATAAAGCAAAGAAACATGGGTAAATCTCAAATAAGAAGATCTAACCAGCAAGTTTAACTTAAGAACTCCGGTTTGCAAAAAAAATCAAATCAAACGGAGCAACGAAACTCAAACGGCGAAAGAAACAAGATCTGTTTACTAATCTGGACTAAGGTCAAATTTTACAGTAGCAAAAGCTCGTTCAAGTTGGTTAAACAGAAAGAGGGTTTCGAGGCGAAGATCTAGGCGCTTGAATCACCTGATTCCGACAAACGAGCGAAAAGATAAACTAAAACGAAAATCGGATCAGAAATCGCGATTTAAAATAATCGCAGAAAATCTGAGAAAAAGAAAACTGACGAACAGGCTAACGAACGAGTGTTCGTTGTGTGTTACTAACGAGTAAACTCCGTTCGTTAAAACGAACGTACGGACGAACGTCCGCAAAGTAACTAAACCGAGAAAAACCGGTGAACCGATCTAAAAAAATGAACTAGGGTTTCTAAAAAAACCGGATCGATTTAAAAAAACCCAGCAGTGGCAACGACGCGTTACCCCCGATGAGGTGGGGCTGCGGCGGCGGCGAGGCGGGCTGCGGCGGCGGGGAGACGGCAGCGCGGGGAAGGTTGGCCGGCGGCTGGGCTTTGGCCCAACTAGCCACTGCGCGTTTTTTTAAATAATTCTGCCAAAACAAAAAGAAATCCTAGAAAATAAAATAAAATTCTAAAAATGCCAAAAGAAATTTTCACCTTCTAAATAAAATGTTGAACAAGATGAACATTTTCTTGGCCCTAAAATGCAACTTTGAAAAATGTGCAATTTTTCTAATTCAAATAAAATAGCAATAAACTTCGGATAAAAACAAATATTTGATTTTAATCTTTTTCCTCCAATATTTCCTTTATTTTGGAGAAGTCATATTATCTCCTCTCATGTATTTTAATATGAAATATTTTCGGAGAGAAATATAATTAAAACCAATATCCTCGTTTCAATATTTGATAAAACTCAAATATGAAAACGGGGAAATCCCCAATTCTCTCCGAGGGTCCTTGAGTTGCTTAGGATTTCGAGGATCGCAAACGAAATGCAATAAAATATGATATGCATGAATGATCTATGTATAACATTCCAAATTGAAAATTTGGGATGTTACAATAATACATGTGTGAATACATAGACAAACAAAGTGTCACTAGTATGCCTCTACTTGACTAGCTCGTCGATCAAAGATGGTTAAGTTTCCTAGCCATTGACATGGGTTGGCATTTGATTAACGGGATCACATCATTAGGAGAATGATGTGATTGACTTGACCCATTCCGTTAGCTTAGCATTCGATCATTTAGTATGTTGCTATTGCTTTCTTCATGACTTATACATGTTCCTATGACTATGAGATTATGCAACTCCCGTTTACCGGAGGAACACTTCGTGTGCTACCAAATGTCACAACGTAACTGGGTGATTATAAAGGTGCTCCACAGGTGTCTCCGAAGGTACTTGTTGGGTTGGCGTATTTAGAAATTAGGACTTGTCACTCTGATTGTCGGAGAGGTATCTCTGGGCCCTCTCGGTAATGCACATCACTTAAGCCTTGCAAGCCTTGCAACTAATGAGTTAGTTGCAGGATGATGTATTACAGAACGAGTAAAGAGACTTGCCGGTAACGAGATTGAACTAAGTATTGAGATACCGATGATCGAATCTCGGGCAAGTAACATACCAATGACAAAGGGAACAACGTATGTTGTTATGCGGTCTGACCGATAAAGATCTTCGTAGAATATGTGGGAGCCAATATGAGCATCCAGGTTCCGCTATTGTTTATTGACCGGAGATGTGTCTCGGTCATGTCTACATAGTTCTCGAACTCGTACGGTCCGCACGCTTAACGTTTCGATGACAGTTATATTATGAGTTTATATGTTTTGATGTACCGAAGGTTGTTCGGAGTCCCGAATGTGATCACGGACATGATGAGGAGTCTCAAAATGGTTGAGACATGAAGATTGATATATTGGAAGCCTATGTTTGGATATCGGAAGTGTTCCGGGTGAAATCGGGATTTTACCGGAGTACCGGGAGGTTACCGGAACCCCCGGGGAGCTTAATGGGCCATAGTGGGCCTTGCGGAGAAGAGGAGAGGCGGCCAGGGCAGGGCCGCGAGCCCCTCCCCCTAGTCCGAATAGGACAAGGAGAGGGGGGCGGTGCCCCCCCTTTCCTTCCTCTCTCCCTCCTCTTTCCCCCTCCACTCCTAGTCCAACAAGGAAAAGGGAGATAGTCCTACTCCCGGTAGCAGTAGGACTCCTCATGGCGCGCCCCCTCTAGGCCGGCCGCACCTCCCCCCTTTCTCCTTTATATACGGGGGCACGGGGCACCCTAGAGACACAACAATTGATCGTTTGATCTTTTAGCCATGTGCGGTGCCCCCCTCCACCATAGTCCACCTCGATAATACTGTAGCGGTGCTTAGGCGAAGCCCTGCGTCGGTAGAACATCATCATCATCGTCACCACGCCGTCGTGCTGATGAAACTCTCCCTCAACACTCGGCTGGATCGGAGTTCGAGGGACGTCATCGGGCTGAACGTGTGCTGAACTTGGAGGTGACGTGCGTTGGGTACTTGATCGGTCGGATCGTGAAGACGTACGACTACATCAACCGCGTTGTGCTAACGCTTCAGCTTTTGGTCTACGAGGGTACGTGGACAACACTCTCCCCTCTTGTTGCTATGCATCACCATGATCTTGCGTGTGCGTAGGAATTTTTTTGAAATTACTACGTTCCCCAATAGTGGCATCCAAGCCAGGTTTTATGCGTAGATGTCATATGCACGAGTAGAACACAAGTGAGTTGTGGGCGATATAAGTCATACTGCTTACCAGCATGTCATACTTTGGTTCGGTGGTATTGTTGGATGAAGCGGCCCGGACTGACATTACGCGTACGCTTACGCGAGACTGGTTCTACCGACGTGCTTTGCACACAGGTGGCTGGCGGGTGTTAGTTTCTCCAACTTTAGTTGAACCGAGTGTGGCTACGCCCGGTCCTTGCGAAGGTTAAAAAACACGAACTTGACAAAATATCATTGTGGTTTTGATGCGTAGGTAAGAACGGTTCTTGCTAAGCCCGTAGCAGCCACGTAAAATTTGCAACAACAAAGTAGAGGACGTCTAACTTGTTTTTGCAGGGCATGTTGTGATGTGATATGGTCAAGACATGATGCTAAATTTTATTGTATGAGATGATCATGTTTTGTAACCGAGTTATCGGAAACTGGCAGGAGCCATATGGTTGTCACTTTATTGTATGCAATGCAATCGCCCTGTAATGCTTTACTTTATCACTAAGCAGTAGCGATAGTCGTAGAAGCATAAGATTGGCGAGATGACAACGATGCTACGATGGAGATCAAAGGTGTCGCGCCGATGACGATGGTGATCATGACGGTGCTTCGGAGATGGAGATCACAAGCACACGATGATGATGGCCATATCATATCACTTATATTGATTGCATGTGATGTTTATCTTTTATGCATCTTATCTTGCTTTGATTGACGGTAGCATTATAAGATGATCCCTCACTAAATTATCAAAGTATAAGTGTTCTCCCTGAGTATGCACTATTGCGAAAGTTCTTCGTGCTGAGACACCACGTGATGATCGGGTGTGATAGGCTCTACGTTCAAATACAACGGTTGCAAAACAGTTGCACACGCGGAATACTCAGGTTAAACTTGACGAGCCTAGCATATAACAGATATGTCCTCGGAACACGGAGACCGAAAGGTCGAGCGTGAATCATATAGTAGATATGATCAACATAGTGATGTTCACCGTTGAAACTACTCCATCTCACGTGATGATCGGACATGGTTTAGTTGATATGGATCACGTGATCACTTAGAGGATTAGAGGGATGTCTATGTAAGTGGGAGTTCTTAAGTAATATGATTATTTGAACTTAAATTTATCATGAACTTAGTACCTGATAGTATCTTGCTTGTCTATGTTAATTGTAGATAGATGGACCATGATGTTGTTCCATTGAATTTTAATGCGTTCCTTGAGAAAGCAAAGTTGAAAGATGATGGTAGCAATTACACAGACTGGGTCCGTAACTAGAGGATTATCCTCATTGCTGCACAGAAGAATTACGTCCTGGAAGCACCGCTGGGTGCCAGGCCTGCTACTGATGCAACTGACGACGTTAAGAACGTCTGGCAGAGCAAAGCTGATGACTACTCTATAGTTCAATGTGCCATGCTTTACGGCTTGGAACCGGGACTTCAACAACGTTTTGAGCGTCATGGAGCATATGAGATGTTCCAAGAGTTGAAGTTAATATTTCAAGCAAATGCCCGAATTGAGAGATATGAAGTCTCCAATAAGTTCTATAGCTGTAAGATGGAGGAGAATAGTTCTGTCAGTGAGCATATACTCAAAATGTCTGGGTATAATAATCACTTGATTCAACTGGGAGTTAATCTTCCGGATGATAGCGTCATTGACAGAATTCTCCAATCACTGCCACCAAGCTACAAGAGCTTTGTGATGAACTATAACATGCAAGGGATGGATAAGACGATTCCCGAGCTCTTCGCAATGCTAAAGGCTGCGGAGGTAGAAATCAAAAAGGAGCATCAAGTGTTGATGGTCAATAAGACCACCAGTTTCAAGAAAAAGGGCAAAGGGAAGAAGAAGGGGAACTTCAAGAAGAACAGCAAGCAAGTTGCTGCTCAGGAGAAGAAACCCAAGTCTGGACCTAAGCCTGAGACTGAGTGCTTCTACTACAAGCAGACTGGTCACTGGAAGCGGAACTGCCCTAAGTATTTGGCGAATAAGAAGGATGGCAAGGTGAACAAAGCTATATGTGATATACATGTTATTGATGTGTACCTTACTAATGCTCGCAGTAACACCTGGGTATTTGATACTGGTTCTGTTGCTAATATTTGCAACTCGAAACAGGGGCTACGGATTAAGCAAAGATTGGCTAAGGACGAGGTGACGATGCGTGTGGGAAATGGTTCCAAAGTCGATGTGATTGCGGTCGGCACGCTACCTCTACATCTACCTTCGGGATTAATACTAGACCTAAATAATTGTTATTTGGTGCCAACATTGAGCATGAACATTATATCTGGATCTTGTTTGATGCAAGACGGTTATTCATTTAAATCAGAGAATAATGGTTGTTCTATTTATTTGAACAATATCTTTTATGGTCATGCACCCTTGAAGAGTGGTCTATTTTTGTTGAATCTCGATAGTAGTGATACACATAATATTGAGGCCAAAAGATGAAGAGTTGATAATGATAGTGCAACTTATTTGTGGCACTGCCGTTTAGGTCATATCGGTGTAAAGCGCATGAAGAAGCTCCATACTGATGGACTTTTGGAACCACTTGATTATGAATCACTTGGTACTTGCGAACCGTGCCTCATGGGCAAGATGACTAAAACGCCGTTCTCCGGAACTATCGAGAGAGCAACAGATTTGTTGGAAATCATACATACAGATGTATGTGGTCTGATGAATGTTGAGGCTCGTTGCGGATATCGTTATTTTCTCACCTTCATAGATGATTTAAGCAGATATGGGTATATCTACTTAATGAAACATAAGTCTGAAACGTTTGAAGAGTTCAAAGAATTTCAGAGTGAAGTTGAAAATCATCATAACAAGAAAATAAAATTTCTATGATCTGATCGTGGAGGAGAATATTTGAGTTATGAGTTTGGTCTTCATTTGAAACAATGCGAAATAGTTTCGCAACTCACGCCACCCGGAACACCACAGCGTAATGGTGTGTCCGAACATCGTAATCGTACTTTACTAGATAGGGTACGATCTATGATGTCTCTTACTGATTTACCACTATCATTTTGGGGTTATGCTTTAGAGACGGCCGCATTCACATTAAATAGGCACCATCGAAATCCGTTGAGATGACACCTTATGAACTGTGGTTTGGCAAGAAACCAAAGTTGTCGTTTCTGAAAGTTTGGGGCTGCGATGCTTATGTGAAAAAGCTTCAACCTGATAAGCTCGAAGCCAAATCGGAGAAATGTGTCTTCAGAGGATACCCAAAGGAGACTGTTGGGTACACCTTCTATCAAAGATCCTAAGGCAAGACTTTTGTTGCTAAATTCGGAATCTTTCTGGAGAAGGAGTTTCTCTTGAAAGAAGTGAGTGGGAGGAAAGTAGAACTTGATGAGGTAACTATACATGCTCCCCTATTGGAAAGTAGTTCATCGCAGAAACTGGTTTCTGCGACACCTACACCAATTAGCGAGGAAGTTAATGATGATGATCATGAAACTTCAGATCAAGTTGTTACTGAGCGTCGTAGGTCAACCAGAATAAGATTTGCACCAGAGTGGTACGGTAATCCTGTTCTGGAAGTTATGTTACTAGACCATGATGAACCTACGAACTATGAAGAAGCGACGGTGAGCCCAGATTCCGCGAAATGGCTTGAGGCCATGAAATCTGAGATGGGATCCATGTATGAGAACAAAGTGTGGACTTTGGTTGACTTGCCCGATGATCAGCAAGCAATTGAGAATAAATGGATCTTCAAGAAGAAGACTGACGCTGACGGTAATGTTACTGTCTATAAAGCTCGATTTTTTGCGAAAGGTTTTCGACAAGTTCAAGAGATTGACTACGGTGAGACCTTCTCACCCGTAGCGATGCTTAAGTCTTTCTGAATCATGTTAGCAATTGCCGCATTTTATGATTATGAAATTTGGCAAATGGATGTCAAAACTTCATTCCTGAATGGATTTCTGGAAGAAGAGTTCTATATGATGCAACCGGAAGGTTTTGTTGATCCAAAGGGAGCTAACAAAGTGTGCAAGCTCCAGCGATCCATTTATGGACTGGTGCAAGCTTCTCGGAGTTGGAATAAACACTTTGATAGTGTGATCAAAGCATTTGGTTTTGTACAGACTTTTGGAGAAGCCTGTATTTACAAGAAAGTGAGTGGGAGCTCTGTAGCATTTTTGATATTATATGTGGATGACATATTGTTGATTGGAAATGATATAGAATTTCTAGATAGCATAAAGGGATACTTGAATAAGAGTTTTTCAATGAAAGACCTCTGTGAAGCTGCTTATATATTGGGCATCAAGATCTATAGAGATAGATCAAGACGCTTAATTGGACTTTCACAAAGCACATACCTTGACAAAGTTTTGAAGAAGTTCAAAATGGATCAAGCAAAGAAAGGGTTCTTGCCTGTGTTACAAGGTGTGAAGTTGAGTAAGACTCAATGCCCGACCACTGCAGAAGATAGAGAGAAAATGAAAGATGTTCCCTATGCTTCAGCCATAGGCTCTATCATGTATGCAATGCTGTGTACCAGACCTGATGTGTGCCTTGCTATAAGTCTAGCAGGGAGGTACCAAAATAATCCATTAGTGGATCACTGGACAGCGGTCAAGAACATCCTGAAATACCTGAAAAGGACTAAGGGTATGTTTCTCGTTTATGGAGGTGACAAAGAGCTCATCCTAAATGGTTACGTTGATGCAAGCTTTGACACTGATCCGGATGATTCTAAATCACAAACCGGATACGTGTTTACATTGAACGGTTGAGCTGTCAGTTGGTGCAGTTCTAAACAAAGCGTCGTGGCGGGATCTATGTGTGAAGCGGAGTACATAGCTGCTTCAGAAGCAGCGAATGAAGGAATCCAGATTTCACAAGAGAACCAAGCACATCAAGAGACGCTTCAATTCCATCCGGGATTTAGTCCAGGTGGGAGACATAGAAATTTGAAAGATACATATGGATCTGAATGTTGCAGACCCGTTGACTAAGCCTCTTCCACAAGCAAAACATGATCAGCACCAAGGCTCTATGGGTGTTAGAATCATTACTGTGTAATCTAGATTATCGACTCTAGTGCAAGTGGGAGACTGAAGGAAATATACCCTAGAGGCAATAATAAAGTTATTATTTATTTCCTTATATCATGATAAATGTTTATTATTCATGCTAGAATTGTATTAACCGAAAACATAATACATGTGTGAATACATAGACAAACAGAGTGTCACTAGTATGCCTCTACTTCACTAGCTCATTGATCAAAGATGGTTAATTTTCCTAGCCATTGACATGGGTTGTCATTTGATTAACGAGATCACATCATTATGAGAATGATGTGATTGACTTGACCCATTCCGTTAGCTTAGCACTCGATCGTTTAGTATGTTGCTATTTCTTTCTTCATGACTTATACATGTTCCTATGACTATGAGATTATGCAACTCCCGTTTACCGAAGGAACACTTTGTGTGCTACTGATACATCTCCGTCGTATCTACTTTTCCAAACACTTTTGCCCTTGTTTTGGACTCTAACTTGCATGATTTGAATGGAACTAACCCGGACTGACACAGTTTTCAGCAGAATTACCATGGTGTTATTTATGTGTAGAAACAAACGTTCTCGGAATGACCTAAAACTTCACGGAGCAACTTTTTGGAAAATATAAAAAATACATGCAAAAGATGAAGGCCAGGGGGCCCACCACCTGTCCATGAGGGTGGGGGGCACGCCCCCTACCTCGTGGGCCCCCTGGTGCCTCTCTGACTCCAACTCCAACTCTATATATTGTGTTTCGGGGAAAAAATAAAGGAGAAGAATTCATCATGTTTTACGATACGGAGCCGCCGCCAAGCCCTAAAACCTCTCGGGAGGGCTGATCTGGAGTCCGTTCGGGGCTCCGGAGAGGGGAATCCGTCGCCATCGTCATCATCAACCATCCTCCATCACCAATTTCATGATGCTCACCGCTGTGCGTGAGTAATTCCATCGTAGGCTTGCTGGATGATACGTCTCCGTCGTATCTACTTTTCCAAACACTTTTGCCCTTGTTTTGGACTCTATCTTGTATGATTTGAATGGAACTAACCGGACTGATGCTGTTTTCAGCAGAATTACCATGATGTTGTTTTATGTGCAGAAAACAAATATTCTCGGAATGACCTAAAACTCCACGGGAGATCTTAGAAAAACAATAAAAAATCCTCGCCAAATATGAAGACCAGGGGGCCCACACCCCTTCCACGAGGGTGGGGGGCGCGCCCCCTACCTCGTGGGCCCCCTGTTGACCCTCCGACGCCAACTCCAACTCTATATGTTTGCTTTCGGAGAGAAAAAAATCAGAGAGAAGAAATCATCGCGTTTTACGATACGGAGCCGCCGCCAAGCCCTAAAACCTCTCGGGAAGGCTGATCTGGAGTCCGTTCGGGGCTTCGGAGAGGGGGATTCGTCGCCGTCGTCATCATCAACCATCCTCCATCACCAATTTCATGATGCTCACCACCGTGCGTGAGTAATTGCATCATAGGCTTGCTGGACGGTGATGGGTTGGATGAGATTTATCATGTAATCGAGTTAGTTTTGTTAGGGTTTGATCCCTAGTATCCATTATGTTCTGAGATTGATGTTGCTATGACTTTGCTATGCTTAATGCTTGTCACTAGGGCCCGAGTGCCATGATTTTAGTTCTGAACCTATTATGTTTTCATCAATATATGAGAGTTCTAGATCCTATCTTGCAAGTCTATAGTCACTACTATGTGTTATGATCCGACAACCCCGAAGTGACAATAATCGGGACCACTCCCGGTGATGACCATAGTTTGAGGAGTTCATGTATTCACTATGTGCTAATGCTTTGTTCCGGTTATCTATTAAAAGGAGGCCTTAATATCCCTTAGTTTCCAATAGGACCCCGCTGCCATGGGAGGGTAGGACAAAAGATGTCATGCAAGTTCTTTTCCATAAGCACGTATGACTATATACGGAATACATGCCTACATTACATTAATGAACTGGAGCTAGTTCTGTGTCACCCTATGTTATGACTGTTACATGATGAACCGCATCCGGCATAATTATCCATCACTGATCCGGTGCCTACGAGTTGTCCATATACTGGTTTACGCTTATTTACTTTTCCGTTGCTACTGTTACAATCACTACAAAATACCAGAAACATTACTTTTTCTGTCTTTACTTTTGTTGCCGCTACCACCACTATCATATTACTTTGCTACTAAACACTTTGCTGCAGATACTAAGTTTCCAGGTGTGGTTGAATTGACAACTCATCTGCTAATACTTGAGAATATTCTTTGGCTCCCCTTGTGTCGAATCAATAAATTTGGGTTGAATACTCTACCCTCGAAAGCTGTTGCGATCCCCCTATACTTGTGGGTTATCAAGACAAATTTCTGGCGCCATTGCCGGGGAGCATAGCTCTATTCTTTGAGTCACTTGGGATTTATATCTGCTGGACACTATGAAGAACTTGAGAGATCCAAAAACCAAGATCTATCCCTGAACTACGAGGGGAGGTAAGGAACTGCCATCTAGCTCTGCACTTGATTCACATTCTGCTATGAGTAAGTTTGCGACACCTACACCTACATCTACTTCTGCTATTCGTTCTGATATGTCGCATGTTATTGATGATGCCACTTCTGCTATGCATGATACTTATGATGAAACTACTTCTATGCCTGATACTACTGTGCCACTTAGTGATTTTCTAGAAGAACAAATTGCTAGGGCTAGAGAAAAAGAAATTATTGAATCTGAATACGATGATGATAGTGATGATGAAAATATGCATGTTATTCCCGAGGGTTATTTATTTGATCAAGATGCTTCTTTAGCTATTTTAGCTTGCAAAGATAGATATGAGCTTAAGAGGTTATTAATTAAATGGAACAAAGAATCACTTAGAGATAAAATGAAACCCGATCCTGCTTTTGCTACTTCACCTATATGTGTTCCTGATAAAGATTATGAATTCTCTGTTGATCCTGATATAATTGCTTTGGTTGAATTTGATCTGTTTTATGGCTATGAATCTGAAACTGTTGTGGCACATTTTACTAAGTTAAATGATATAGCTGCCCTGTTCACTAATAATGAGAGATCACGTTACCTCTATTTACTCAAAATATTTCTGTTCTCATTAAAGGGTGATGCTAAGATATGGTTTAATTCTCTTGATCCTGGTTGTGTGCGTAGTCCCCAGGATATGATTTATTACTTCTCTGCTAAATATTTCCCTGCTCATAAGAAACGAGCTGCTTTGAGGGAAATATACAACTTTGTGCAAATTAAAGAAGAGAGTCACCCACAAGCTTGGGGGAGGCTTCTCAAGTTACTTAATGCTTTGCCTGATCATCCTCTTAAGAAACCTGAAATACTTGATATCTTTTATAATGGACTAACTGATGCTTCCGGAGATTACCTAGATAGTTGTGCTAGTTCTCTTTTCATGGAAAGAACACCGGATGAAGCTGAAATTCTATTGAATAATATGTTAACAAATGAAAATAATTGGGCACCTCCTGAGCCACCTCCTGAGCCAATTCCTGCTCCAATTACAGAGCCTATTCCTAAACCAACTCCGAAGAAGAGAGGTATTCTATTTCTCAGTCCCGAAGATATGCAAGAGTCAAAGAAATCTATGAAAGAAAAAGGTATTAAAGCTGAAGACGTTAAGAATTTACCTCCTATCGAAGAAATACATGGTCTTAATTCACCGCCTGTTGAAGAAACTTATGATCTTAATTATTTATTTATTGAAGAACCTCCTGATCCCGATATCCCGACACAGGTAGTAAAGGTAAATTCTCTCTATAGATATGATAAAGCTGAAGTCCCTCCTACTAAAATTGCTAGTCAGTGCTTGGATGAGTTTGATAACTTTATGTATAAGAAAGATGACTTCAATGCTTATTTTGGTAGACAATTAAAAGAAAATGCTTATATGATTAGACGCTTGGGTGATTATATGGCTGATATTAAAGGTGAACTTAAACTTATTAGCAAACATGCTTCTATGGTCACCACCCAAGTAGAACAAGTACTTAAAGCTCAAAAAGAAGTGCTTAATGAAATGAACAGTAAGAAAAATGATTATGCTGTTAGAGTGGCTACTAGAACTGGTAGAATGACTCAGGAACCTTTGTATCCTGAAGGCCACCCTAAGAGAATCGAGCAAGATTCTCAAAGAAATAATATTGATGTTCCTAGTTCTTCTAAAAAGAAGAAGAAAAAAATGATAGAACTATGCAAACTTCTATTGAACCTATTGCTGAACCACCTGATAATCCAAATGATATTTCTATGTCTGATGCTGAAACACAATCTGGTAATGAACATGAACCTAGTAAAAATATTAATGATGATGTTCATGATGATGCTCAACCTAGTAATGATAATGATGTAGAAATTGAACCTGCTGTTGATCTTGATAACCCACAATCAAAGAATCAACGTTATGATAAAAGAGACTTTGTTGCTAGGAAACATGGTAAAGAAAGGGAACCTTGGGTTCAGAAACCCATGCCTTTTCCTCCTAAACCATCCAAGAAAAAGGATCATGAGGATTTTGAGCGCTTTGCTGAAATGATTAGGCCTATCTTTTTGCGTATGAGATTAACTGATGTGCTCAAAACGAATCCTTATGCTAAATATATGAAAGATATCATTACTAATAAAAGAAAGATACCGGAAGCTGAGATTTCCACCATGCTTGCTAATTATACTTTTAAGGGTGGAATACCATAGAAACTAGGAGATCCAGGAGTACCCACTATACCATGCTCTATTAAAAGAAACTATGTTAAAACTGCTTTTATGTGATCTTGGAGCAGGTGTTAGTGTTATGCCTCTCTCTTTATATCCTAGGCTTGACTTGAATAAGCTGACACCTACTGAAATATCTTTGCAAATGGCTGATAAATCAACTGCTATACCTGTCGGTATTTGTGAGGATGTTCCTGTTGTGGTTGCAAATGTTACTATTTTAACGGACTTTTTTATACTTGATATTCCCGAGGATGATAGTATGTCTATTATTCTTGGAAGAACTTTTCTTAATACTGCAGGGGCTATTATTGATTGCAACAAAGGCAATGTCAATTTTCATGTTAATGGTAATGAGCATACGGTACACTTTCCGAGGAAACAACCTCAAGTTCATAGTATCAACTCTATTGGAAAAATTCCATCGATTATATTTGGAGGTTTTGAATTTCCTCTTCCTACTGTCAAGAAGAAATATGATATTCTTATTATTGGGGATGTGCATATCCCCATTGAGGTAACATAGTGTTATTGAAAATTTCTCCGGTTCCATGTTATTCGGAATGAGTTCGTTAACAAGACTTGATCAACCTTGTTAGTGGAATCCTTTTGATGATCATGAGATGGATGAAACTAGAAGCACAACCTTCTGTACCCCACTTTTACTTTCTGTTATTTATATTAAATAAAATAAAAATAAATATTTTTCTATCTGTTATCTGATTATCCGTGCAATATAAAAATACCCCAAAAATAAAAGTTCTCCAAATGCCCTGAAATTTAAATATGATTTTTTCTAGAATATTTGAG
>NC_041382.1:731702826-731709238 GCF_002162155.2 Triticum dicoccoides
CCATGAGGGTGGAGGGTGCGCCCTACCCCCTGGGTGCGCCCCCTGCCTCGTGGGCCCACGGTGGCCCTCCTCCACTTATCCTTTCACCCGCACACTCCTTCTTCCTCCCCCAAACACGAATATCCAGCTCAAACTCGAGTCCAAGCTCATTTTGCTACCATTTTCGATCTCCTTTCTCAAAGCACCTCTCACAAAACTGCTTGGGGAGATTGTTCCTTGGTATGTGACTCCTCCATTGGTCCAATTAGTTTTTGTTCTAGTGCTTTATTCATTGTGAATTTTTGCTGCTTAGGTGACCCTGTTCTTGAGCTTGCATGTCAAATTTATATGGTCAAAAGTAGTTTTGATGCATGATATAGGCGCTAGGCATTTGTAGTAGTTGCTATCAATATTATTGAGTTTGCTTTACTTTTATTTTGAAGTTACTAAAAATTTCAGAATTTTTCAAAAAATGATGAAGAGACTTTTGAGGGGCTCATCGAGCCGAAGATCGAAGGAAAAGGCACTGAAGGCTAAGTATAATCTGCCTCGTACCGCGGAGGTTCGGTCGTGTGAATGGCCTTCCTCTGATTTCTTGAGAGCAGCCGAGATTTATGAAGATTTTCATGAATTGGCTAAGAATGCAGGCCTCACTGCTTTCCCCCACGACCAATGCGATCATTATCTCTTTCTCACAATTATCTTTGTGCAAAACTTTCATTTCCATTCTAGGAGCTCACCACCTATGGTGGAGTTTTATTTATATGATAAGCATAAGGAGATGTCACTTTATGATTTTTGTCGGGTTTGTTTGTTCCCTTTCGAGGGCAAGATAGAAGAACCACATCGCGAGGATGTGGACGGGTTTATTGATACTATCACTGTAGGGGAAACAAGGAAGGTTTCCGATGCACGAATCACTAGCATACATTTCCCTGTTTTACGCTATTTTGCATTATTTGCTAGTCGTTGTTTAATTGGTCGCGAAAACTGTGGAAACCTTAGTATCCCTGATATTATTATTATTGCTAAACGGTTAAGTCTGAACCGTACCAAGGGCCCCATCTTTGGAGGCATCTATGCTTCACGCCTAGCTGCACATTTTAACATACCTATTAGGGAAGTGTTGCCTCGTGTTTATTTAGATTATAAAAGTATGGTGGCACATGATTTTATTGTTAAGAATAGGGAAGGAGAGCTTAAATATAAATTGTTCTTTGATAAACATCATCCTGAGACTATTACGTTGCCTGCTCCTTCTTTGTTTGATTTATCTGCTGGCCAGTACCTTGTTCCGTTAAAGGCTATTCACGCCTACCAGAACCCTGCACTAGCCATGGAGCCAGAGCCGGAACCACAAGTTGATCCTTCACGACAGTCTAATTACCAGTGGGATCCGGAGATGATTGCCAGCCAGTGGCAATCGGAGTCTTCTTCTTCTTCTCAGTACGACCCCAACTATTATTATGGATATCCGCCAGGCCAGCCGTGGCCGTAAACCAACTTAGGCCAAAAGCCTAAGCTTGGGGGAGTATGTATTTCCCACCGACATTACATTTATGTTCACACACTCATTGCTAGATGTTGGTGCTCATACTTCTTCATTGTATCATCCATACTAGTTTATTTTCCTTTTTATGCTGTCTTCTTGTGTGTTTAATAAACCTTAAGAAAAACAAAAAAAAAATAAGTTGTAGCTTTTAGTTAGTTTAATTTCCATGCTTGTAGTAGTAATTAAAAAGAAAACCCAAAAAGATTTCCTGTTCTTCTTTTACTTGTTGGGAGCTTTCCCGTGTAAATAGTTTTATTTATTTTCTCTCCTTTGGGGGTCGATACGAGAAGACCATAATTAAATTGGTGAAGTGGCTCTTGTATGCATTATTGTTGATCTGAAAAAAGAGCCCGTATTGTCTTGTCGTCTCCAGTTTATTGAATGCTTGCGGATTCCAGCTTAGTCCAATGCACGCACACTATTATTATTATTCACATCATTCGGTCGTGCAAGTGAAAGGCAATTATGACGATATATGATGGACTGACTGAGATGAGAAAAGCTGGTATGAACTCGACCTCTTTTTTTTTTGTAAATATGATTAGTTCATCATTCCTGATTCAGCCTATTATGAATAAACATGTTTGCAATGACAACTAGAGATCATAGTTCCTTGTGCCATGCTTGATTAGCTATGTGTCATAATGGTTTACCTTGCATGCCAACATGCTATTGAGATGGTTATGTGTGGTATGATAGGGTGGTATCCTCCTCTGAATGATTTAAGTGACTTGACTTGGCGCATGTTCACGCATGTTCATGCGTGGTATCCTCCTCTGAACGATTTTTTTTGAAATTACTACGTTCCCCAACAGGGGCTTGCCCGGGTGATTGCTCAATCCTGACACTGTCACTGCAGGTATGGGTAATGCTATTCCATCCTTGTCCCTGCTACCTGATGTATAAGGTATTTTACCCAACAACTTCCCAGTGGGCAGTAAAACTAGCCCATCCATGTCCCCTATAAGAGTAATTACCCATAGGGATGCGGGTAATGGTTAATCATTGCTAGGTTGACACTCACGTGTCTCCCTAACAGATCCACTGCCATGACAAACAAATCAATCATCAATCACTAATTCGCTCTACCAGTCCCAACCGATTCACTACTATACACGACAAATCTATCTATCTACACTACCTAAAAAATACATAGCATTCCCATTTAGCTCAGCCTTCACCTGCCTCCGTTCCATGCTTAGCACGCCAAGAAAACCAGGGGAAGCCTGACCAACTACAACGCACACACGCATGTTTGTTATCCCCTCTATTCCCACTATACACTGGTTTATTTCTTCAAGGTCAATCAATTCTTTGTTTTTTAGAGAAAGAAAGAGGGATTGGTGGAGGAGAAACTATTTAACGGTAAACTGAATCAACAATACCGTCTAATGTACATGCCTGTTGTAAAGGTATATGTTAGATATGATTTATGTAAAACCATTGGAATGTGTATGCCACCGTTGCAATGCACATACAATTAGCTAGTAGGCATATTTTCATTATTGTCTATTTTTTTCTAGCCAGTGCTTGTAAAATAGTTTGGGAAGCGTAGAACCCTTTGTCTCGGGCCGCATTGTATATATTAGGCAAAGCCTTGACGCACAAGTTACAGAGAGACCGAGAGAGAGAGGGAGATTGACCAGGAGGAGGGAGATTGACCAGGAGGAGAGAGATCGACCAGGAGGTCGTTACAGGAGATAAAGGAGAAGAAGAGATAGAGTTTAGGTACAAGTTAAACAGCCTCCCCTATCTCCTATACAATTATTCTAACACTCCCCCTCAATCTGAACCTCAAGAAGCCTTGCCAAGTTTGAGATTGTATTTGAACTCGTCTAACCTTCTCTTAGTAAGAGGTTTAGTAAACCCATCCGCAAGTTGATCCCCTGTGGGGATAAACCAAATTTCAAGTAGCTTTCGAGCTAATCTCTCTGACAGAATGAAAATTCACTTCAATATGTTTCGTTCGTGCATGAAAAACAGGATTTGCTGAAAGATAAGTTGCACCAATATTGTCACACCATAACCTTGCAGCCTTTGGAGCTTTAATTCCAAGCTTATACAATAATGTTTGTATCCACACCACTTCAGCTGTAGCATTTGCCAAAGACTTATATTCAGCCTATGTACTTGACCTTGAAACGGTAGCTTGCTTTCTTGCGCTTCATGACACAAGATTTGATCCCAGAAACACAGCAAAACCACCAGTAGATCTCCTATCATCAGCACACACTGCCCAGTCTGCATCAGAATATGTAGTAACAAGCAAGGAAGAGGACTTGACAATCTGAAGTCCAAGCCCTTGAGAATACTGGAGATACCTTAGAATTCTTTTAACTATTGTCCAATGAGTAGTTCTAGGAGCAGGCAAATATTGACATGCCTTGTTCACTGAGTAAGAGATATCAGGACGTGTAAGTGTCAAATACTGCAAAGCACCTACAATGCTTCTATAATTTCTTGCATCCTCTGGGCCAAGAGCTTCTCCACTATCAACTGTAAGCTTTTCTGAGGTGGAAATTGGTGTGCTGACCGGTTTGCAATTCTCCAATCCCACTCTCTTTAGAACATCAGTTGTATATTTCTCTTGTGAAATAAGTATGCTATCTTTGATTTGCTTTACCTCTATGCCGAGAAAATAGTGAAGATCACCTAGATCCTTGAGAGCAAATTCAAGTTTTAAATCCTTAAGAAAACAAACAGTGGCCTCTTGACTTGAACTAGCAACAATTATATCATCAACATAAACAAGCACAAAAACAATGATATTGATGTAGGGTAGAACCCTAGTGGCCCGATCTTTCATGAAAGGAGTGAATCCCGCGATGAACACGAAGAACACGAGGAGGGAAACTGTAGCGACCCGACCTCAAACGGTCAAGTCTCTGTGCTTCAGTGTCATCCCTGGATCGGTAATGCTGACACACACAGTACTCGAGGATTTATAACAGAGTAGCAATCACGCACTTATTACATCGAATGTCTCCAAAGAGAACTTATTACAACAAATATGGCTTAAGGCCATCTAATACGATAACAGTGGAAGGCTTGGAAGATAAAGTGAGTCCATGAACTCCAACGGCATAGCTGAGCTGCACGGCAACAACCTAACGAACCTTACTCCTCATCTGAAAAGTCTGCAACATAATACGTTGCAGCCCGAAAACGGGTCAGCACATGGAATATGCCGGCAAAATAACACAGTAGAGCTAGAACAGAATAATGCTATCACTATATGCATATTTGGCTGGTGGAAAGCTCTATGGTTTCAGTTTTGCGAAAAGCCAATTTTTCCCTACAACAAAGGAATAGATTTTAATTTAACTATCATGGTAGTTGAAACATCATTGATAAGGTTCCTCCAACTCAATCCCAATTAAAGTAATTATCAACCCAACAATATTAATTTAGAGTGATGAGATACTTAAGATACTCCAAGTACTAGATACTCAAGATTGTCCATAACCGGGGACACGACTAACCATGATTAGTTTATACACTCTACAGAGGTTTGCGCACTTTTCCCCACAAGAATCGGTCTCCTCCGTTCGTTTTCTCGCACTACATGGTGTTTGAGAAACGGATGACCGAGACACGGTCTTTCAGAAACATTAAATCTCTACTCCGGGCAGACCATACCAAACCTACAATCCCACTACTTGCTGATCCACCTCTTCAAGAGCTTCACGTAACTTACTCAGCTATGCTAGAGCCCATAATAGCTTGTGGCTGCACACAGAAGTTTCTAGCATGAATAACCTCAGTTCCCTTTGAGCCTGGGTGGCGGTCCGTAAGAAGATCACACGGGTACTCCAGGATTTCCAAAAAATACAGGCAACACTGGGTACTCCAGGTGCCTCAATCCACCCAGATGTGTATTTAAGTTGCCACCTTAAGTTGAACCATTAATTGTAAATCTCACATCTGTCATGGATTTCACTCACCGAAACCTCGTATGCGAGCATAGCATAGCAATATAAGCAACGCGTAGAAGTAACTCCCAAGGGTTTGAATGTAACAGGGTAATAGGTTCTACCTCAACAACTACTTCCGAACCCACATGTTAATGACATCCTAACCATGCAATATTTGAGGATTGGTACTAATGCGTAAAAACTGGGTGATAAAGGGGTATGAACAAAGTGTTACTTGCCTTGCTGACGATCCGCGTAACCTAGAGACTCCAGATAACACGCTTCGCACTCCGGGAATTCTATCACAAACAAACAATAACTTACATAAGCAATCAAGCAAAGAAACACGGGTAAATCTCAAATAAGAAGATCTAACCAGAAAGTTCAACTTAAGAACTCCGGTTTGCAAAAAGAATCAAATCGAACGGAGCAACGAAACTCAAACGGCGAAAGAAACAAGATCCATTTACTAATCTGGACCCAGGTCAATTTTTACAATAGCAAAAACTTGCGCAAGCTGATTAAACGGAAAGAGGGTCTCGAGACGAAGATCTAGGTGGTTGAATCGCCTGATTCCGACTAACGAGCGAAAAGATATACTAGAACGAAAATCGGATCAGAAATCGCGATCAAAAATAATTGCGGAATAATCTGATAAAAGAAAGCTGATGAACAGCCTAACGAACGAGCGTTCGTTATCTGTAACTAACGAGCGAAAACTGTTCGTTAAAACGAACATACGGACAAACGTCCGCTAAAAACAAAAACCGGGAAAAATAACCGGCGAACCAAAAAAACAAGATAGGGTTTTCTAATGAAAACCGAACCGGTTTTCTAAAAAACCGAACGGCGCTATACCTCCGGCGAGGTCCGGCACATCGGTGGCTCTGGTGAGCGGCGGGCAGCGCAGGGCGGCGGCGGCGGCTCCGGCGAGGGCGGGCAGCGCGGGGCGGCGGCGACGGCTCCG